>NC_081172.1:11977500-12277500 GCF_012432095.1 Onychostoma macrolepis | reverse complement strand
TGTTGAAAGAAACAGAATCACATCTCATGTAATTGCTCAGTCAGAGTTTCAAGATGTCAAAGAAACGGCTTGTAAACAGTGTCACAGAAAAGCCATTGAGTGAGTATAATCTCTAAACTTGTTACTTAACTAGAAACTAAAAAAAAAAGGATAATTTTGCGAAATATGTGCACTAGATGACATTCATTATATTTTTTACTTAACCTGTACTTCAATATGTAATGTAATTTTGAATAAATTAGTCTTAAAAAACAAGTAATTACATTCACTGTTTAAATGTTTGTATTTCAGCAAACTGGAGAAGAAAAATAATATCATTAAAAATGTATTATTTAAAAAAAAAAAACAGCCTTACCTGAAATTTAAATGTTTCTTTACAAATCACTGTAATATACTAATGTACCAATTGACAGGGTTTATTGTATAGTTACAGCATTAGTTTTTATTTAGATTTTTAACTCCGCTTTAGCTTTATGTCTGAGTAAATCAATGACTAATGCTGCGTTTTTGGGATCTTCTTTTTCTGCATGTTTGAGAATGAAGACTAAAATCAACTGCAATTACATCCCGAGGAGCTCAAGTATCTACCTCAATGAAGACATAGAGACACTCATTAAATAATATGTGGTAAGTGTATGTCAGCCTGCTCTTTTTACATTATAAATGTCTTATGGATATATTTACATTGATAGTTATGTTAATTTTCTTATTGGCATCACAGTCTCGCTTTGCCCATGTGTGTGTAGTATGGAGCAAATAAGCTCATTTTTGATTTGATAAAACTCACTATCTCTTAGTAGAGGTAACTAGAAGTTAGTCTGAAAACTTGAGTATTGGTAACTGTTTTATAAGTTCAGTCAACTTAAAGATTTAAGTACATTGAATTCAAAATTTTCTTAACAAGCTTGTTCTCTACAGTTCATTTGAGAAATAATAGCACATTCGCAACTGTTACAAATTATGGCAATGCAGAATAAAGTTTAAGTACAAATAATTACAAAAAAAGATTGATTAATAAAATAAAAAAATATGACATTTTGAAGTAAAATACTGAAATGGTGTTTTCTTGTAAAATGTACTCAATGTTTAATGTTTTTTTAATGCAGTGCAAGTGATATCAAGCCACTTGACCGTCCTGGAACATGTTTTTGTGCTCATGTTTTTAAGCTTGGCTGTGTCCAGTTCCATCAGAATTATCTTCTCCTTGAGGTAGTATAGTTAAAAATAACTGGCTATACATTTAATTCTTATTTTATACTGCCAGGCCAAAAAAGGTCGCTGTCTGGATTTAAATGAGTAAATACTTGATATTTAAGTATTGACTCATTACTTGAAGTGATTAATATGTTTCTGGCATGTTGTGTGTTTGGCAACAATTATTTTAGCCCTAACTGATGCAGTGTGTAGCCTTTTATTTCTCAAACAACCAGGGGTGCGTTTCCCGAACAACGACGCAACTCGCTGATTAACCACCATAGTACGATGCATTGTTTTGGAAACGAACTTGCTAGTCACGACTGTTTCCCAAACGTGGTCGCATCTCCGTCGTTTGAACCACATTGGTTCAGCAACATAGGGCCATTGTTAATGACGTCACACGCATGTGTTGAAGGAATAACTTCTGCTATTTAACTGATTAGAGATCTCTAAGATGCTGCTGTATTGAACATGGCACCTACTGACTAATTTACTATTTGTTCCCTGTCTTTGTGCTTTATTTGATGTTTGATTAATCGCAGGTTCCCTCATACGTCATACTCCGGGGATTCCTTAGGTATTTATGCACATGCGCACTTTTCAAAACTGGTGATTGCAAAGGACGCGCAAGAATACATAATTAAAATACATTTTATATTTAGATAGAATGAAAGATACAGATAGTACTGCATGTTAGCTTGCGTGTTGTGCCCAAGAACATATTTATTTAAGCCCATATATCTTATTAACAAGAAACTATGCTTCTAACCACAGGTCGAGAGCTGCAGTTCCAACCACGTAAGTTTGTGACGCTGATTGCGAATGTTTGTTTGAACTATGGTTTCGGGAAACACTGAATCGTTGAACTATGCTGGTAACGACGGAACTTGCGACCATAGTTGGCTAACGATGCTTTTGGGAAACGCACCCCAGGTCGGAAGTCGTACCCATGTCTATATTCCAGGATAACAATGTCAAGATTCATCAGGCTCAAACTGTTAAAGATCGTCCACCCTAGAGTCCTGACCTAATCCCTATTGAAAGTCTTTAGGATGTGCTGGAGTCGACTTTACATTGCCTGTCCGAAAAGGAGTTGCACACTCTAATATTTCATTGGACCACCTATAGCTTTCATAACATTGTGCTTTGTTGTGGCATTGTTTAAACAACATTTATTTCCATCAATAGTTGCATTTATTTTTGGCCTGGATCTTGTATTGACAATGGGAGATTCTAGCCACTCTGTAAAGTCGACTCCAGCACATCCTCAAGACATTCAGTCTTAAGATCAGGACTGGTGATCAATTCATACATGAAAATGATTCCTCGTGCTCACTGAACCACTATTTCACAAATTGAGCCTGATGAATTTTGTTTTTGTCATGCTGGAATGTGTACATTGGTACGTCCTCCGACATGGTTGTTTAAGAAATGAAAAGCTACACACATCAGTTTGGGTTAAAAGAATTATTGCCAAACATACAACAAGCCAGAAACATAAAAATCACTGCAATAATCATCCAATTCTAGACTCTTCAGTATTTGCTTATTTAAATCAAAATGGTGGCTTTTTTTCCCTTCTTTTTTTTTTTTTGGACCAGGCAGTGTACATTTGAATGAGTCTACATATCCAAAATGTCAGAGTTTGTAAATAATGTGCCCTTAAAATTTCTGAATATGACACTGTGACTGGCATTGGAACACTACTCATTCTCTTTGTTTATCCTCCAGGACTGTGAAAGTGCAGAGGCTGAGTCTGGAATTGCACAGACAACAGTGAGCATGTACATCTTTCGTTCAGAGGGTGCTGGAGTTGGTCCTGGAGACCAACCTACAGATGTTGGTGTGGAAGTTCTGCAGTGTCACTCTTGGGTGTTTGATGTCTTTTGGACTGATTTATATGCTTAACTGAAGCTACGCAATGGAGCTCAAGTGCACATTTGAAGAAAATCCTGGATACAACCAAGCTGTCACCAAAGAACTCTTAAGTAATTACAATTGAGAGATAATTTTTGATGTTATTTTTGAGATGTCAAACTTTTGTACTTGAGTCAATTTAAGTGTTAAAATTTTAAAATGTAGATGTAGAATGTTCCTTTCATATTCATGTTCTCCTAACATGTAATTAAATATGCATGGAAAGTGAGTGGTGCAGAGCCACTCAACCCCTGAGCCTTATGGCATTTTTCTGACCATTATCCTATTATTCTAAATTATTGCATGTCACAGATTTTTTCTAAATGTTAGTGCAACGTAAGCAGTACTGTTATCATTGATTTACCTCATGTATCGGTCTACCTCAAATTTTCACAGTTCTTGAAGAAACTGATCTTATTTCTGCTCTCTGTTAAAAATGTTTTTAACAGAGTTAAAATGATTTTTTGTTAAAATTATCTTTTTTTTCTCTTTCTTTTATTTGCATTTATTTATACAGTATGGTTGATTATGGCAAAAATGTTTGAAAATAGTGTTTAACCTTAATGTGCATGTAAATATGAAGGCACTTTTTGTTGTTGTTATTGTTGTTGCACACAAGTGTATGAACACTGTGTAGTATGTCTTGCTAGCTCATATATAGCCAAATGCTTTGAAGCATTAATAAACTGATATAATGTAACAGGGTGGTCTTGCTGTTCTTTTTGTGTGTGTTGTAGTTAGATTTTGTTGTTGCACAGTGTGATTGGGTGGGGTAGGATCAAATATATGAAATATGTTGTGTTTATTGATAAAAGATTATGTAAATGTGATGCATTTTAAGTTCATTGCATTTATTACCTAACAATACATATACATGTTTCTTATGCATTTAAAACAAATTGTATTTATTGGTACTATTACATAAATCTGGCAAGATTTTATGTTTTAGATTTTAATCGTGGCAAATTTGCATCACATAAATTTGATTAGTTTAAGTTCAAAATATGTAATCAAAACGGATGGAAATTTTATATGCAATTGAAATACATAAATCTTAAGAATTGGGCCTAAATATTTTTTTTGAGTGTTGTCTATAAGGCGAGTTATTGGCAATATATATATAGTCAGTTTTCCCTCTAGGCATTTACTGTAAACATTGTTTTGAATTAATTGCTGGACTTCATTTTTTTACTTGAGGTAAATTTGCAGATGATTTCTAAAGCAGCATTGCGATTATGCAGCCAAAATCAAACCTAAAACGAACTTCACCACGCTTGGTTTTCTATAGGAGAAAAAATGGTTTGGTGAAAATTTGTGGATTGTGTGATCATCTGCTTAACTGTACATAGTATATTTTATTCATTAGATGCCAAATTTGATCATTTATTATCAAACAAAGTATTAGTTCACTGAGGCGCTTCACTTGTCGTTGGGGAATCCTGGAGTATGACTTATGAGGGCAACCCCAGTATTACAGCACAGCATCACACAAGCCATGATACAAAGTAAAGGAAACTAAGCAACCGAAAGCAATATGTCTTCCTCAGATGTAATGTTAATTCTGTACATCAGTGTCGAGGAAAATAGCATTATAATTATATAATAGCATTATATAACACGGGGAAACTAGTAACAGCAAAAATGTTGAATTAAACGTAAACACAATCAGCTTTTCCGCATATTGATACTGGCCCTGATAATCATAACTTCTATTTACCCCTTGCTCCATTTCTGCAAATTAGTTTTAGTGAATGAATGACTTGATCCACCTGTTGTTTTGGCCTTCATTAAAGGCCACTGAACCACTGAATTTGTGGAAGCGAATTTGTAAAGTGAAATCAAATAGACCGAAATATTCCTGTCGAATATTATACATCGTATTTTTTAACAGATTGAATATTTGGAGAGGGAATTCTAGAAGGTGAATATGAATTATTGAATTTTTAATTATGAAAATGTGGGTGAAATATTTTTAATTGAAATATTCAAAGTTTAAATAAACAACTATGTTAAATTGCAGGCCCTAAAAATGCAAGCCCTGGAAATAAAAGGCATTAAAATGCAAGCACTGTTAATTCAATGCATTATTTATTTTCAGTTAGTTCAATTCAACATTTTGTTTCAAAGACATTTGTCATTAATTTTCTTCCATACGTTTCCACGAAAAAGTTCTTTCGGATAACGTAGATAGTTTTAATGGACCAGTTCAAAAAACAATTCAGAGGTTATTTTACGGGGAACTGGGCTGTTGTCCACAATTTTGAGCGCTGCACGACAGAATATCATGACGTGATCGACGGTCTTGATCTTATTTCCATCTTAAATAAAATGCTATTTAAAAAAAAAAAAAAAAAAAAAACCGCCATAAAAATAAAAAAACGTCGCGAGTATAGAAGCCGAGAACGCATCTGATTGACAGATAAACCACGAGCTCTTATATCAGTGTTGTTGTTAATGTTCTGGTTATATTGTTTTAGTGTACAGTTTTTAGCAAAGCATACAGTTAAAGTAAACTTCATTATTTAGCTGAACTGTGCACATTTATTTGAGACACTTTGAGACATATCTTGTTCCATTCGTGCGATAAATGCCTATCCCTGCTGTGGGCTATGATTAATTTCACGGGCAATGCAGAAAAAATTACAATTTAAAATAAATCAGAGCTATAGAAATGTATTGTCATTTAAAAAAAATAAAGCTTCATATTATGAGAAGGCTATTTTCTACAACCTTTTTATCCTGCAGTCAAGGCGAGAATAGGTTTCTTCGATCCAAAAAACAATAACAATAATCGATAAAAGGATCGAAAACAACAGAGGAATCGATTCTTGGAATCGAATCCCATCTATTCCAGAACAAGGAATCGGAATCGGACTCGATTCCGAACAGCTCTAGCTTCAGGAAGTAAACAGCACATTCTTCGTATTGACGTCATCGCGTGTTTGCGTGACTCGCTGCTGCGCCCGTGTGTTGGAGACCTGTCATTGCATTGCATATCGAAAAAAATTATACATTTTTAAACGTATTTTCAAGTACCTTAGCATCTCATGAAGCTATATTACACATCATCTTACAAATATTTACAATAAAAAAAGAAATAGATATAAGTCACCATCTCTAGCAAGTCACATTTTCTCTCGCTCCCAGTTTGGCTCAAATTGTGTTTTTCCGCAGGTGAAAAAATGCGACGCACTGAAGACTGTCAAAACTCAGGAATCCCGTTTTTGTGGGGCTTAAACGGATGACGACTGAAAGCTACGTGAATCAAGTGCAGTTTTTATTTTTGTGGCAATGTTGTTGTCTCAGATCAAAGTGGTATGTGTTGTCCTGTGCCTTATTGGCTTCAGGGAGCCCTGGAATACATCAGGTAAAGACTTTTCAAATTAAAGAGACGACATGTTCTTCTGTTTAAATACTTAAATCTTTTTTTTTTTGTAGATTAATCATATGTGCAGGCTTGTTTTCCTTGTGATCATAATAGTAGTACTTGATTTTATTAGCTATTCCAGTGCTGTTGGACTGTGGCATGTTGGACATGATTTCTGCCAACCGTGACGTTAGAATCACATATTTTGCCCCTTTATTCTCTGCAAGCACTATTTGATGGTTAAAACTTTGGTTTTGTATTACTCAGTTTATCATGGCATTGCTCACATAGCTCTGAATAGCTCAGACTTGTTTGTCTTACAGCTCAAGTTTAATGCATTTCATGTAACTCATGAGTCTGCGCTGTCATGCAGATGTTACAGCGGTTCTGCACGGAGGACTCGCACATCAAGGTTTTATCAGATCTGTAAATGATGCTAACCTGATGTTTGAGGTAAGAAGGTATAGCTATATCCATATATTGATGTGCAGTAATTAAATTCATTATCGTAGTGAAAACATTCATTTATTTCAAAGATCAGTTAAAAACTATAGGTTATAGCCTACTATGGCAGTGTGTCACTGGAATGATAAAATTTCTCTTATTAAATGCACTGTGAGGTGTTTTTTTCTATGACAATTTTTAATATAAAGCTTAATAGCCTTTATTGTACATAATATGTTAAGCAGAATTTATTCTCCATTTCATCTAAAATATTTCAAACATTTCTAATCGCTCCATAAGTAGTCTATTATGCAGTTTTTATAACACTGTATTGAGAGATTACATGGAATATTTAATCAGTTCTCACACTCCTGAACTGTTTAAGCAAAGTGCAAAATAAATACTATGATTAAAATCTTATGATCTAACTAAACTACAAATTTATACAATTTCTGAAGAAACAACTCTATGGAGTCCCAAAGGGCACATGGTGATTGAAAACATGAGACAGAAGGAATATATTTTTAATAACAATCATGTAATTACATTTTCTGAATTTGCAAGCAAAACGCTTGTTCCCCAGTAAACTTTGCATTCGCTCACAAGAATGTTGTTTCCCAAGAAACATTTGCATTCCCTCAAGAAATTTTTACATTTCAGTGCTATTGTTAGCAAAGGCACATTTAAACACAATATTTTTTGCAAGCAAACATTAGCTAATTCCCCCCCCCCCCCATCACCACATCCCCTAATGGGCTCCATACCATACAGATCAGCTCACAATTTTTTTTTTTTTAATCCTAGTTCTTATGGAGAGGACTGGAGATTGATGCTGACAATAATGTTGTCATGCGGGATCAAGAAATTGCATCGATGCGACAAGGGCGAGCTTTCCTATCTCTTATAAACGACAGTATCCCAAAGACTGTCTCTGCAATGGAGAAGTTACTGGCTATGCTGGAAGAGCAAGACAACTCTTTCACTCAGGCCCATTTTGAGACCCTCCTCCTCGGGACTATCTATTCAGCCTACCAGGCACGAAACCAGAGGCTAGAGTCAGAGCAGCAGGCCTGGATGGATATTCTTGGTCGTTTTGCAAATGTTACTTTCGTTCAGCTACGCAAGTCTTAACAATAAACATACCAGTGATTCACAAGTTCACACGTACAGAAAATAAAATCAGATAAAGAGTATGCATATTTGGCGTGCTGTCCGAGGGGAGAGCTCTGAGCTCGGAATTTGGCCCGAACCCAGAGTACTCCCCCATATCCTAGTATGGGATAGGAAAAGTCTAGAGTGAGGAGTTGGGGTGGTGAAGGGATGCTGGAAACTGTTGAGGGACAGATGTACCTCCTCTCGTGCTGATTGGGTAGATTATCTGAACGTGTTCCTCCAAAACTTTGTTAAATAAACATCATTTAAAGTAACATCCTGATTATTTGTACCTGGTTTATATGACTCAAAGAACATGAACCTCTTATTACACTAATAAAGACACATGACAAAGTTTTTAAATGTAAAAAAGTACAAAAGTTTATTTCGAACAGAATATACATATTTTAGGCCCTATAAAAGGTAACAAAACAAGTCTGTTTTTTTTATTTTTGTTGGATTTATATATTGACATGAGCCTGAGTATCTAGTTTTAAAATTCAGTGTATTCTCTCTCACTTCTTCTTTGCTTTTGATGTCTTGCATTCTGTCTTGCTCTTGGTCTTGGTCTCTGTTGATGATAGTGATGACAGCTTTTTCTTGAGCTTGGCATCATCAGCAGCTGCTCTTCTGTCTCTATTTGTGCGCTGCTGAGTGCTACGCTGGGACCTGGAGGTTCCAGGCCTGCCTCCACTGTCCTCCACTCTCTCTGTTGTTTGTTTCCCATTAACACTGTTCAGTGTGTCCTCTCGGTTCCAGATCAAAATGTTATAGCCTGTAATTAAAGTGTACAACTTTTCAAATTAATTATATCTTCTATCGCTCATGACTACTATGATTATAAACAGTAAATTATATTTTACCCATTCCAGAAGCCAGCACATCTCCAGCTGGACTAAACTTGTTGAGCTGAAATAAAATAAACATGTAATATTATAATGGTGCCTGCAATCAGATATCAAGTCCATCTATGATTAATATATAGACTACCGTTCAAAACATTTTTAAAAGAAGTCTCTTATGGTCGCCAAATCTATAATAATTTTATTTAAAATACATAAAAAAAACAATAATATTGTAAAATATTTTTACAATTTGACTAACTCTTTTTAACATATTTTAAAATGTCAAGTGTCATGATCCTTCTGAAAACATATAAGCTGATTTGGAGCTCAAGAAACATTTTATCGATACTTAAAACTGTGCCTTCAAATTTTTGTGGAAATCATGAACATTTTTCTTCATTATTTGCTGAACAGAAAATTCAAAAGAACAACATTTATTTTACATAGAAATCTTTTCTAATATTCTAAATGTCTTCACTCTCATTTTTGATCAATTTACTGCAGCCTCACTGAATCAAAGTATTAATTTTTTTTTTTTTTTTTTTAATCCTACTGACTCCAAGCATTTGAGTAGTAGTGTATACATTTTTAGGAATTCTAATCATTAACATTATAATTGTTTTAATATTTAAAAGAAAAAAAAAATTCTTACAGATATGATACCAGCAGCATTGGGGTCTCTCAGCTGATGCACAAGCCCACCACTGTTAGCATCATAAATGTCAATAGTTCTCTTGTCATTGACTAATACTTGATCATCTGGGTAACGGCCAGCCACGATGAGGTCATACATGGGATGCCAGGTTGCCTGATGGAAAAAAAAAAATTGCAAAACTAAACTCTAGGACAGTGGTTCTCAAACTGGGGTACGTGAGGTGATGGAGGGTGTATGCAAACAAAATGCTTAGCTTTGGCATTCATTTAATTCTACCCCAACTTAAAAGTAAAATTAAAACCGAGCATGTATGTCTGACAAGCAAAATGCCGCTTCTAGTTTAAAAACAGGAAAATGGGAGCGCGTAAACGGTCAAATGACATCAAATTACCTCATCTTTTGCGGTCAAAGCTGACTGCATCCACACAGGCAGCGTGCGTATAAGATGCCCGCATAGTATGCTGCTTTAGCAAATCACGCCACTGTTCATTGTATCTTCACAGTAGATTTGTAGCACTTATAGCATGAAGAACAAATATTGACACGGACTTTACATAGAGATCGATTTAAGAAACTCTTCGATACAGAAACATACCCTGTGCGAGTTATTGTTTTTCATGTTTAAAATACGAGCAAGAATGCAATTTTCCCTGAATATCCAAACGATTGCAACTGTGACATTTATTTTATAATATTAAGTAAACATTTTACATTTTAAATGTAGCCTACATTTGAAACACAATATTGTCAATTATTGTTTGTTATATTTTACAACAAAATAATAATAGTTCAATGAAATCTGCGACAGAACTGGTGTGCGTTTCATTAGTGAAGGAATCTGCGGCTTTGAACGATTCGGAGAGTCAGTGATTAATAACCCATTTATAACTACAGCCATTTGCTTCGTTACTGAATGAATGAATGAATGAATGAATGACGCGACGCTTCGCTCATTAAGACAGTGACTTACCACCTACTGGAGATTTTAGTTTTAAATCTACAAGTATCACTTCGTTTTGCCATCATTTATTGCTTTAGTATATTAATAAAACACTTAATGTTAAGTATATGACATAAAACATGATATACAATTAATAAGGCTAGAAAAACTGCCTCCCTAAAGGTAAAAAATGCACCTGTAAATCAATTTAAGGGGGAAAATATTGTCCCTTAATGGAAAAGATGTGACTGCGGTCTAAGTGGGGATACTCGGGAAGAATCTTAAATGCCCCAGGGGGTACGCCACTGTAAAAGGTTTGACAACCACTGCTCTAGGACATCAATAGTCCTGGATCAATGAGATGCCTGTAAATTTGACTACAACATAAACAACATGGGGAAAAAGCCAAGCAAGTGAAGGCTAAAGGAACTCTTACCTTGATGGGTGTTAAGTGCTGGAACTGTCGATGAGGATGAACAATTATTTGGTAAGGTTTAGACCAGTCGTATGAACAATACACCCTGATCTGGTTCCTCTGGTCTGTAGTCAGGAGCTTGGTGCTGTCTGTTGGATTAAAGTACGCTGAAAGAAAAAGAACATTAATTTCAATTAATTTTCAATTAATCGCCTCCTCACTTTACTAATCATATATAGTCTCTTACCAGAATTGACTGGTTTGTCATGAGGCAATTCAGCGATATAACTGCTTTTGTCTTTAATATTTCTGAGGTCCCACAGCTTGACTGTAGCATCAACAGAGGATGTAGCCATCAGCCAATCACAACGAGGGTTGAATTCTGCATGGGTCACTTTGGCTTTGTGCAGCTTCTCTTTGAAAATCTAAATGTTTTCAAAAACACAAATATCAGACAGCTTTATTCTTTATTTTGGCAATTAGAATTTATTTAGATTTTTCCCTCATTTACCTCATGTCCATCCAGGCCAAGCAGAAGTAGTCGTCCAGTATTGTCTCCAGTTACAAGCATTTGACGACTAACAGACACGTCCACACAGCAGTACCAGTAACTGGGAGAGGGACATTTGAGGCATTAAAACTATACAAATATATCTTAACATAATATCCAATTTATACCTAATAATGGCAGTGAAAGGGATGGGCTTTAAAAAGTGAAAAGACTGTGATCACATCTTTTCAAAGAAGCAGAAACTTATTGAAAGACAAATGTGGCAAACAATCTCAAGACAAATCAACAATCAATCTATACTACATGCTGAAAGGCAATTGTTCTTACAGAACAGCAATACGGAATACTGAACATAAACATGAAATATATAAACACCACCAAAAAAGTATATTCGATTTCCCAAGACTGGAGAGCAATTCACAAGAGTTCACACAAGCACTATCCTCACCAAAGATCATGGTGGTCATGGCCACAATCTGGGGTTCGAGACAATATCTGACTTTGGAGGCCCTCAAAACTCTGCATGCTGACTGTGCCATCACCAGAAGCAACAAAGATTTTGGACACATCTGTGGGGCAGAACTTCATCCCCCCTATAAAATCACCAGCTCCCTTCTGCGTGGACACAACAGACAAACACAAGCTTGTTAGATCTACCTGTCAAACCAAGTACTGTCATGAGAAGTGAGGACTCAATGGTCAGGGAGGACTGTGGGTTCAACATGATTACAAATGAATACAGCAACTAAACCGACCCAACAACATGAAGGAGATGAAGACAAACAATGTTCTTCAACACAGCCATAAACACCAGCATTCACAATTACATACCACGAATAGTGAAGGACAACACATTACTGGCAAAATGGATTTATCTCAGATAACCTAAAATCTAACAGCTTAGCAACAGAACATTAAGTTTCATTAAAAGCAACATAATCAATGACATGAGCTTACTGTCACACATAGCATTACTAACTGCAAAAAACAATCAAATGATTTCATCCTCTGATCTGTCACAGGGTTTATCCAACTTCATACCAATCAGGAGACCAAAATATATGAAATACATTCAATGCCCACTTTATCCATGACATGGAACTGAATTTTATAACTTGTTAAAACTGAAACTATGTTAAACTTTAAAGACAAACAAGTTCCTCCATATTTAAGAGCCAACGGAATCAAACACTGAAAACTGATGTTGAACTCGCACACGTATTGTACTATAATTCAGCTGAATGAACAGAAGTGCCCAACGACAGGACAGAAGTATTAGATCAAATTAAAGTTCAGTTTAAAAGTATTTTAAATCTTGGTGTGGTCTATGTTTCTTTGAGAGCAAATGGGAGAACTACCATAAATGCTAATAAAGGAACTCGCTTACTCCCACGAATCTGTTTTGGCAAAGACTTGTACAACCGATCCACTGAAATCCCGAAGGGTGGTAGCACCCCAAATAGATGAGATGAACAGCTGATTGGTATTGAATTGGTTAAACTTCATGCCTGTTATTGCATCTCCAGGACCCATCTGGAAGAACAGAGGAGAAAATCTCAGCAGTTGCTAAAACTGAATCTTTGATCTACTGTAATCTGATCAAATTTACTTTTACACTCTCAGAAAAAAGGTACAAAGATGTCACAGTGACAGTACATCTTTGTGCCTTACTTACCCCGGCCTAAATACCGTATTGACCCGAATATAAGAGGACCCTGATTATAAGATGACCCCCCCCCTTTTCCAGATGTACCTTTTGGAAAAAGGCTTTTTGAAAACCAAATCTTGTTTTTTTTCTCTCTTTAAAACACATTTTTTCTTAAATTATTTTCATATTGCATATTTTTCCTATTTTAATTTTTGTTTTGAAAGTATGGTAAATACTGGTAAAATGTACCAACAATGACATTTTAAAAATATACACTTTTTGATATAACAAAGATAACATGTAGCCCATCTGAATTATATAACATTTAGGCTATCCATCTCATAGTAGCCTACCAAAATTTATTAACAGTAGAAGTGAAATCTTATTGTAGTCTTCAAAT
Organism: Onychostoma macrolepis; assembly: GCF_012432095.1. Lineage (NCBI taxonomy): Eukaryota > Metazoa > Chordata > Actinopteri > Cypriniformes > Cyprinidae > Onychostoma > Onychostoma macrolepis. The sequence goes on along the minus strand of NC_081172.1, from coordinate 12,264,009 downwards.
CTGGGTACTGTCTTATGTTTTAAAATCACTTATAGAGGAAGTTTGGTCCCATCAGGCTAACATGACAGTCACGACTTATACCGCTGTAAGCTTTTCTTTTTTTTTTTTTTTCACTCGTGATCTTTACAACACACATTACATTACATATTTCATGGCACACTCGTTTTAATGCGTGTTTGGCGCCATCTATTGTTGTGGGTGTATTATTGACATGTCAAAGTCTAGACCCTGAATATAAGACGACCGCGTTTTTTCAGATGTATTTCCAAGAAAAAAACATCATCTTATATTCGGGTCAATACGGTAGTACATAATAGTACCCAAAGTGTACGTATTTGTACCGTTTGAAAGGCTCCCAGTGACAGTTTTGTACTTTTTTCTGAGAGTGTACAGTGCTACATTTAATGGTACATAATAGACTATTTATTAGCTATTTATGCAATATATTGATTTTTTTTTATTTTTCAAGTGAGTTAACCAGTTAACTACCCTGCAGAGGTACACAGTATAAATTTCACAATAATTTGATTTCACGGAAACCCCAAAAGTATTTGGACACTTAAAATGTATGTCATTGCATAATTTGATAAATTTCAAACCAAGATGCATCTGCAAACAAATGATTCAAAACATTTTCTCAGAGGTAACTTCACTTTCCTGAGTCAAGTTTACGGTTTCTAGAAAGTGAAAGTGTCCAAATTTCTCGAAAATTGAAAGTGTCCAAATATTTTTTATCTTCATTTTGAACAGTATATTCTTCACTTCAATCCGGCTTTATCTCACCCCCTGTATGAAGGTTCTCTTATTCAGCATATCATAATCCCACAGGATGATGTCTCCACCCTTGGAGCCCACTGCAACAGTGGTAGGATGGGTGGGATGCCATTCCAGACAAGTGACCCTCCGATCGAAGGGGCTGGCAGTGCGGTGAAGTTCGTAGGATTTAAGTGAGCGTATAAAAGGCTCTTGCAGACACTATAAAGCAATGGGGAGTATTACATAACACTGTAATATTTGAAGAAAATTTACACCAGTTTTCTATAAAGTGCACAAGTACTTTATATACAGTGGTGGCCAAAATTATAAGAACACTAGTATTTTCACCAGATAAAAATGGTTAATGGTAGTGTGTCAGTAGGAAATATCAGTTTACATTTACAAACATTCATTTTGCCATTAATTGTAATAATCCAGTGAGATTTTTGTTTGCACAAAGAGTTTGACAACAGCCAGTGCTCCACACAGAGATCTGATCTCATCATCATCCAGTCTGTCTGGAATGACATGAAGAAACAGAACAAACTGAGACAGACTAAATCCAGAAGAACTGTGGCAACGTCTTCAAGATGCTTCAAGAAATCTACCAAAGCTACAGTACTGTTAAAATTATTAGGCACTTGTGTAAAAATGCTGTAAAATGAGGATGCTGTCAAAAATAATGTCATAAACAGATTTTCTTTATCAATTACCTTCTATTAACTAAATTAAATCAACATTTGGTTGGTTTAAAGCAGCTTTTGCCCTAGTTGCACTTGGGCATAGTTTTTCAGTTAGCAGGTAGGGCTACTGAAGCATCTTGGAGACGTTATTACAATTGATGGCAAAATGAATGTTTGGAAATGTAAGCTGATATTTCCCACTGACACACTACAGCAAAAGATAGAATTAACTTACAAAATAATTTTTAGCTGGTGAACATACTAGTGTTCTAATAATTTTGGCCACCACTGTATATGTGTGTGTGTGTGTGACTGTGTGTACTGGTATATATGGTTTACGAGGACACAAATTTGTATAATGACATGGGTACTACAACGTAAACATGGTTTATGAGGACACTTCCTGTGTCCCCATAAAACAAAAGGCTTAAAAAACATACAAAACGGTGTTTTATGAAATTAAAAAAGTAGTAATTGCCAGTAGTTTCCTGTAAGGGGTAGGTTTAGGTGTAGGGCAATAGCACATACAGTTTGTACAGTATAAAAACCATTACGCCTATGGAGAGTCCCCGTAAACCACAAATGCCAGACTGTGTGTGTGTGTGTATATATATAACACAAACACACACAGTTGTGCTCATAAATTTACATGCCCCTTGCAGAATATGCAAAATGTTAATAATTTTAACTAAATAAGAGGGATCATGAATATTGTATGTTATTGTTTATTTAATACTGTCCTGAATAAGCTATTTCACATAACAGATGTTTATATATTCTCCACAAGACAAAATTACTTAAATTTATAAAAATTACCCCGTTCAAACATTTACATACCCTTGAATCTTAATACTGTGTCTCGTTTCCTGGATGATCCACGACTGTCTTTCTATTTTGTGATAGTTGTTAACGAGTCCCTTGTTGGTCCTGAGCAGTTCAACTGCCTGCTGTTCTTCTGAAAAATCCTCCAGTTCCTGCACATTCTTTGGTTTTCCAACATTTTCTGCATATTTGAACCCTTTCCAAATGTGACTGTATGATTTTGAGATCCATCTTTTCACATGGAGGACAATTGGGGGACTCATACATAACTATTATATAAGGTGAAAACATTTACTGAAGCTCAAAAATAATAATTCAGTTATTATTCTGTCTTGTGGAGTATATATAAACATCTGTTATGTGAAATAGCTTATTCAGGAGAGTACTAAATAAAAATAACATGCAATTTTCATGACCCCTCTTACTTAGTTAAAATTATTAACATATTTGCATATCCTGCAAGGGGCATGTAATCTTATCAGCACAACTGTATATTTGCATTATGTGCTTGTCATCACCTGGCGCAGTTGAGCATGTATGCTCTGTCCCAAGGAACTTTTGTAAATGTAGTGAAGGATACTTGTTTGGCCCACTTTTTTCTGTGCTCCAATCCATTTGACACTTGCTTGTATGTAGGTTTCTGTTACATTACACAAATACAGATTAGCTCATTAGAAAATTTAGATTAATGACTGGTTAGTCCTGGAAAAAAGTTGTTTTTTCATTCATAAATTAAACTCTGCATATTTAAACAAAATTGTGCAATTACTTATTCGCAGCTTTGCTTACCCGATTTTGGTGTTGTCTTGCCTTCTTGCTTGGCTTTTAGCTTCTTGGAGAGTGTTTGAGTTTGTTCTTCATTCGGTCTTTTCTTTGAATTGACTTTCTTCGTCTGCTTCGACGCAGAGGAATCTGTCTGAGCCGTTCCTCGCGCCATTAAAAGTCTACTTTCTCTTTGAAAGAGGTCGACAAAGACATTGCATGTCAAATATATCACCGTTACAAATTGTAGATACGATCCGATCGACTAGAATCATGCACTTACTTTCTTACCTGCAGATGTAAAACGATCTACATTACATTCACCCTCAGATCGGGAAATTGGTCACAGACCAACACATCTACACGTGCACAGACACGCATTTTCACTACATTCAGTGACGTATGAAACCGAATGTTTTGTAACGTTACGCGCAATACAGACTGTATCCACTAGATGCCACTAAATACTGGCGAGTATCCACATACTTTGAGCAAATCGTGTACATGTTTTTTTTATTTAAAATAAATTATGGCTGTGATTTAGTTCATTTCTTATTTAAATATTTTCATTTTTTAAAGATATGAAAATATACTGCACTAGAAATATTCATAAATTCCTGGCACTTTGGCTGTTTAGTGTACAAAAGTATTGCCTAAAAAAACTCAATTGCAATTGCTTACTTTCATAAATGTCAATTGCAGCCTCAGTTAAAACTAATAACATGAGCTTAATATAATACTATGTAATTATAATTGAGATATAATATTTAGAATTGAATTTAATTGATTGCAATATATTGCATTCATTTTTAGACGAGTTTGGGGGCATGGAAATATTAAAACAAACAAACAAACAAAATCTATGGATATAATAGTTTACAATAAAATACAAATATATATATATATATATATATATATATATATATATATATATATATATATATATTTTTTTTTTTTTTTTTGTATTTTATTGTATAATATATATATGTATATATATATATATATATATATATATATATATATATATATATATATATATATATATATATATATATATATATATATATATATATATACAGATACTACGGTACTAACATTTGTAAAACTATACCCCTTTGATGGGCGTCTCATTGTGCTTGTAGTGGGAGATTTCAGCGTCTTGGATACGGTGCGTTCATGATATGCTGGCCAATCACAGAAGCCCGGGGACCTACAGCTGACAAGGAAAACAAAGAAAGGCATGTTTTTCCCTCCCACTCCCTGCTCATTGTCGGGAGGGGAAAATCAAACATTCACTGTATGTTGTTTATTCAGTTCACACACTAAACGTCGAAAGAACATCTGAAGGTAAGTGTGCCAACAGAAAGACTTGAGATGCATAGCTATATGAATAAAAGCGGATATCTTTTGAGAAATAAAATATGAGGTATTTAATAAATAGTAGGTATTTAGGTATTTTATGAGGTATATCATTGATTTGCAGTCAATTTTACAACCGTTTTGTAGGACAAATAATTAATTCAAGAATTCTGCCTGGCATTTTCAGTGCGAACTTGAACCACGTGTTTGTTCAGCATGAGTGATGAGCTTCACTTGAAACAGTTTTTGTGCTTTGGTGTGTGATGGTCTAGAAGCGTTCCCACATTTTTGCTGTACACTAATCAAACCAATTATTACAATCAGTATTTGAAATGAGAATGCTAAAAACAATCACTGATTTGTGTAAATTTACTTGAGTATATTTGGTTGGGTTCACTAGTTAAAAATGTTCTTCCACACATAAACCTGTATGCTTTAACTTTTTGTATCAAGTTCAGTATGTTCTAGTTAACTGTAGTCTCCAAAGGCAACAAATTGTACCTTATTGCTTACTATTTAATGATATTGCCCAGTGCAGGTTATGAGTTACATTTACTTATCTTCTCAATTTAAGTATTTCTGTGCTTTTTGCACATAACAACAATATGAGGTGTATTTATATTATTCTATGGAATACATTTTCCCCACAATATGAGCTCTAATACACCAGTTATCTTTAGGATTTAACATCCCTCTATTGTCTGTTGGACAATGATTAATCTATTGAAGGTTTTACTGACTAACAATAAAAATGTCAAGTTACTGTATATCCAACTGGTAAAGATATATGTGATTTCCCCAGCTCCCCTTCCCACTCTAAGTTAATGTTCTACTAACACTTGTGAACTTGAGGTAGAGATGGTGATTTTCAGGTAGCCGTTCTTCAATCAGAATAAATATGAGAATAATAGGGTTTAATGATTAAATTTGTGTTTATTCAGGCAGGTAAAGTTGCAGCCACAAGGTTTATAACTAGGGTTATAGATAAGCTTGTCTATTGCACTGCTGCTCATAACGGCTTTGTGAAAGGCTGTTGTAGACATTTAGTTTCTTTATCTCCAGTTTTTTTGTTAAACAGCAACACATTCTTACTTTTTAATTAGTTTTCATGTGTTTTTCCACATGAACATACTCCCATAGGCGCACTTAGGGAGGGATTTTATAGAAAGATCCTGAGTTGGTGACTGGACTGTGAGATATTACAATAAAGAAGAACACTAAAGAGAAGAAGTCCAAAGTAATCACAGGAAATCAAGAAACTCTGTAGATGGCTGATGGTCTCTCCACCTTGTGATTGCTGGACCCTCCTCTAGTATGCTCAATCTCATCAAGCTACCTGAAGTGTTCACCATCAACCAAGTTCCAAAAGTAATTTTTTTTTTTTATTAATAATTGGGGGTATTGCTGTTGTTAATTTGCAAGAAATGTCATTGTTTTGCACTGTTGAATGTGTTGTATACTGATTATATACTTATCATGTCAGTCATATACATTAACTTGATAAATAAATACGATTTTCAATTAAATATTTGTTTCATTGTAGGTCTTCCATGAGGATGGCATCATTTCAGGGTATCGCCACCCATGCAGCTCTGCCAAAGACTGTGTGCTTAGCCTTTTCCAGCTAACAAATGAAACCCTCAATATTTGGACTCATTTTCTGCCTTCATGGTAAATTATTTTTCAGCATTCAGCTTTTGATACATTTACATTAGCTAATGTTAAAAAGAAGACAAATTTGAGAATTTCATTTAAGCTTCCTACAAGACTAACTTAATTAATACCATGTAAAATTATTTTTAAACTCTTTGCATTGAAGCCTGAACTCCAGATTACTCATATACAGTAAATATTAGACATTGGTGAAAATTTTGCAAGGTCAGCTTAATTGTTGCCACATTATTTATACTATAGGGTGCTGAAAACCTATATTTACAAATGTTAGAAAATATAAAATACTTTTTTATTGCAAGCGCATTGATGCCTCTGTTACACTGCAACTTTGATGCATTCTTGCATTTTTAGAACGTAATGTTATTTTTATTTTTATTTTGCAAGGTTTTTCTTATGGAAACTGACAGTAGTACTAGTGCAGGATGACTGGCAGGATCCTTTCACCTGGCCCTTGCTGGTGTTCCTTTTGTCATGCTGTGTGTACCCACTCGCTTCCAGCTGTGCTCATACCTTCAGTACCATGTCAGAGAGGGCCAGGCACATCTGCTTCTTCTTTGATTATGGAGCACTCAGCTTCTACAGCCTTGGTATGTAGAGAATATATCAGAACTAACAAGTAAAATATATTTATATACTTATGTAATGTTTCTGTAACTGAATTATCCTAACTTTTAGTTCATTTGTGTATTTGATCAACCACAGGTTCTGCCATCACCTACTCTTCTTACTCATTTCCAGATAAATGGGTCAATAGCACATTTCACAAATACTATGTTCCTATAGCTGTTGTCAATTCTGTTATCTCCACTGCACTGGCCTGCTACTCAAGGTAGGATAAGTTATCCATAAATCAAAAGTTGGTAATATTTCTAACCTGCTTTGTGGATTTTGACCTGAGTGGTATTAAAATAGAAAAACAATTAAAAGACTAAACACTTGTATTTCTTTGTTTTTAGACTTGGTTTACCATTTTGTCAGTATAATTATCACGGCATTAAAAGGTAATGTCTCTTTTGCATTTTAATCTTGACATTAAAAAATGGTACATTTTCAGTGAATTAACTGTATTCTCTTTTAGTTGTTCTGGAAAATTAGATCATAAACTCAGTAAATGTCTACGGATAATCGCCTTTATCTATCCATATCTCTTTGACAACATCCCTCTCTTTTATAGAGTGAGTGTTTTGGGTTATTTTGCAAAAAATGTAACTCATTGGTTGTTTGTATTGAATGTGAAACGGAGCAAAGTTAATTAATTTAAAGTATTTTCTGCCTTCATTTATAGATCTTTGTGTGCGCTGGTGAGGGTTGCACTATTAATGAAGCCAATACTGTTCACTATCAGCACACGTCACTGGCTGTCCTCACTGGCTTTCTTTTTGCCACACACCTGCCTGAACGCTTGGCTCCTGGCAGTTTTGACTACATAGGTACAGTTACAGATCCCTGCATTCTCTTTAAACTAAGAATCATGAATTCAGAACATATGGCGCTAGTGGGATGCTTTTAAAGCTCAATAAAGTCTATTAATTCTAAACTGTGGTTCATTTATGCATCCTTCACAGGTCACAGTCATCAGCTCTTCCACGTGTTCGCTGTTATTGGCACGTATTTCCAGATGACTGCCATTGAACTTGACATGGCAGCACAAAAGCAGTGGCTTCATGCTCATTTGCCACCAGTCACCCTTTCAGACACTGTGGGAGCTGCATGCTTTAGTGTGGTCAGCAGCCTTTGTATTGTATATGTCTTTAGTCTGGCACTTTTCTCCACAAGAGGTGTAAAGGACAAATTAATTTGAATTGTGACATTTGATAAGGATGCTCAGTGCAGCTAACTAAGTTAGTTTCCCTTAAAACTGAGTATATTGTATATGTAGCCATGTGTTCAATGGCAACAATTTCATGAAGATTTTATGTAAATTGGAAGAGTATAAGACTGTAGAATTTATGATTATTTTGTATGTTTGATTCATGTTTTTGTAATGTGTATCATTTTTCTCTACTTCTAATCACATGCTTAACATTTGTACAATTTCAAAGCACATTTCCATGTTTTTGAAGCACATGAATCAAACTATATTATCCTTGTTTTTGCATGTGCCTTTTTATAATCAGTCTTTTTGAAAACTGTAAAACCTTATGTGTACAATCTTTCTTTCTTAATAAATAAATCTTGTTAATATGTAGTTTTATTTTTACTAAATAAAACTACACAATGAAAACTATTTGATAGCTTTTATATATTTTTATATAATATAACGTAGATTATATTAGTTTATATACAATATACACTATATATTATTTTTTTCTATTACATTTATATATTAACCATTAATACAATATATGCTATATACTATTTTTATATTAATACTTTTACATATTAACCATCAGACAAAACTAGACATTAGCTGTTTTTTTTTTTTTTTAAATAATGCTTTATTGTCAACAATATCCCACTGACATTTCACATGCATCAACAAGAAGGAACAAGGAAACAGAGAAGAAAAAGGTGAGGGTACATAAGCATCAGTTTACAGACAAATATCAATTATAGATATATTTACACTTCCATGGAATGTTACAAAGCAATTTTAATACACCAAAACAATTGAGAAATTGTTTCAGTTCAAAATTCACAAAAAGAGCATTTTAAATCGATATCAATACTACATTTTTGTATAAATTCTTTTGTAGGATAAACTCTATGAATTCATTTATATGAGATATCCTTAACCTTATTTGTAAGGAGGAATGTTTGAGGTAATAACCAAACTTGAGTCCAATTTACATTATTAAAGATATTGTTCCAGTAAAAAATAACAGAAGGCGTAGAAATAATCTCTTTCAAAAACAACGATCTAATTTTATAGTTGTTAGGCTTTAAACCAGAGAAACAGATGGTGCCAACTTAGACATTAGCTGTTTGTCTGCAGATAAGCTGTGTCGATTTTGGATACAACCGGAAATTGTCAACAGCGTATCAGGCGGAGCTTAGGGCGGGACATCCGGTCATCTAAGGCGTGGCTGAGCTCGCTGATTGGTCACATTTAAAAAATCAGTCTCTGACGCAGTGGAGGGAACGTTTGAACTTCGGAATTTGTATCCGGAGAAGAAGGCAACGGCGTCGCGGAATTAAACTAAAACATCTCAACATGATTAGGCAAGCGTAAGTATTTTATACCCGTTTCGTACTGTTGATATATTAGACCGATATCGAGTTATTAAACGTCCTTTTTTAACTCATAAGCGAGTTTGTTTTCATATGAAAGTCTTTGAGTGGTTGTAGCAGACATTTGTGAACTAACTGCCCGTCGCGTTTATTTAGCGTTATTGATCCATTGTTTGTACTTTAGGCTTAGTTCATAGTCTCGCTTTATGTCTTACGTTTTCTGTTTATATCAGTAGCTTAATTACTTGTTTTCCCTATTAACGTTATTATTTTTTAAAAAACGTAGACCGAGCACTTGTTAAATGTCAGTGTTTCAATTCAAATATAATAAGCCGATCGCATTTTCCTATAGTAACTACTAAAACATAGTTTGTAGATGGTTAGAATTGTCTTTAAACCATAAGCATACTCGTTTTACTTGAACATATAACGTTATATATTTGTTGTATGGTGTTTTTATTTTATTTATTTATTATTATTATTATTCCCAGGGAAAGCAAGAGCTGATAAAATGTAAAAACTGTTTTTAACTTTGGATAAAAGCGTCTGCCAAATGCATTAATGTAAATGTAATTATTGTTTTTGCTTTTTGTAACAGGAAGGGCAAGACCCCCCGCCGCCCCCCTCCAAAAAAGCCTTCAAACAACCAGAAGGACCCTGTTGGGGTATGTTGTAACTTTGTTCACATTAGGATAATGTAAATCCTGACCAGTATATTCATTTGAGATGTGTTTTGAAGGTGTACTGTCGCGTGCGGCCACTGGGTGCAGAGGATGAGGAATGCTGTATTGAGGTTATAAGCAACACCACCATACAGTTACATGCCCCTGATGGGCTCAAAGCCAACAGAAATGGTGAATTCAAAGAGGTGAGTGCCTCTCCGCTTTCATTTTGCCAATTAGGATTATTTAAAACAAGACTTTCTTCTTTGTGATGCCTCTCCAATCCTGTTTCTTCTGTGCAACAGAAAAGTGAATTTTGTGTAGTAGTTGCACTTTTCTATGTAATGAACGTTTAAGAATATTAGTTGGGTTGTTAGTGGTCAGTATGACGTGTTTGCTCTTTGAGTCTTAACTTTTCAAATAACAGCTTTATCCCATTTGCATCACATTTTTGTGCTGCACGGAAAGGTCAAGTTCTAGAACATGAAAACAAAACCGTTTTTTTGAAGTTAATGCAGGGTTTATGTGGGTTTTGGTGTTAAGGCCTTAAATAGGTCTTGGAACAGAAAATCTTAAATTCATAAAGTTTTGGCATTAATTTACATGCACTGCAGAAAATATTATCTTTTGTCAGTGTTTTTGTCTTGTTTTTCATTACAAATAGCCAAATAACCTTAAATCAAGATGCATTTAAGTGAGATGCAAAATAAAGATATGAAGCCTTGTTTTCTGAGAAATTGAACATAAGAGAATTTAAAGGGATAGTTCACCCAAAAATTACAATTGCCATGACCTTCGTTCATCTTCAGAACACAAATTAACACACTTTTGATGAAATCCGAGATCTCTCTGACCCTCCATAGATGGCAGCGCAAATGAAATGTTCCCAGACCCTGAAACATGGTAAGTTTCAGTAAAAAAATCCAGTGACCATGTGACATCAGTGGTTCAACCGCAATTTTATGAAGCTACGAGAATACTTTGTGCACAAAGGAAACAAAAATAATAGCTTTATTCAACAATTCTTCTCCTTCGCCGTCACCTATGGCGCCATTATGGAGAGTACCTCGACACATTGTGTTGTTTACGTGCCGAGGTACTCTTGATAATGGCAGAAGATGTGATTTGGTGGAGAAGAATTGTTTAATAAAGTCATTATTTTGCATTTCACATGGACTGTTTTGCCGATGTCTTTACTACGTTTCTGGGTCTTGGAACATTTCACTTGCATTGCTGTCTATGTAGGGTCAGAAAGCTCTCGGATTTCATCAAAAATTTCTTAATTTCTGTTCCGAAGATGAACAAGATCTTTTTCTTGTAAATGAGTTGAAGTGTTAATGGTCTGTTGGTTGTGTTTTTATACTTTGAAGTATTGCTAATACAACTCATTATGTGCTCCCTAGATGTTTGTTTACATATTGATGTATTATGATCCTTTTTAATGTATTCCTTAAATTCTTTATTTTATCCTAAAGCCTTAAATTTACTATCATAAAACGTGCAGGGGTGCATTTCCCAAAAGCAACTATGGTTGCAATTTCCATCATTACCAATAGAGTTCAATGGAACTACCGACCTTTGTTAGCTTACGATGCTTTTGGGAAACGCACCCAAGAATAGTTGGAATTAGGCTTTGTTGGAGTACTGAAATGAACTATAATAATTTGTCTTTCAGACACAATATTCCTTCAAAAAAGTGTTTGGGATTAAAACGACACAGAGGGAATTATTTGAAGATGTTGCCAAACCTCTAGTAGAAGACCTCATTCACTGTAAAAATGGTAAATATACTTTTTTTTTGTACACTTGTTGGTTATGATGATGATTATTATTTAAAAACACTCCGACTGACTGCAGTTTTCTTTTTAAACTAGGTCTGTTGTTCACCTATGGTGTCACTGGCAGTGGTAAAACTTATACAATGACTGGCTCACCTGGTCAAGGTGGGCTGCTTCCGCGTTCACTCGACATGATCTTCAACAGCATCGGCCCCTACCAGGCCAAGAGATATGTAAGCAAATTCATTGTTCATTTATTCCGTTATGTAAACTTAATTTTCCATCTTTGAGCTACCTTGATCTTTCCCTCATCAGGTTTTCAAGCCTGATGATAAAAATGGCATGGAGGTGCAAAATCAGGTAGATGCGCTCTTGGACCGACAGAAGCGAGACAGCCAGACAACTGTACCGAAGACCCCAACAACAAGGTTAATTCAAGTAATTAATGTTACAAAGTGCCTAATTGACCTATCGGTAAGCCCCGCCCCCCTTAGTTACTGTTGCTCCCTCGGACAAACAAACGGAGTTGCACACTGTCTTACAATGACAGCTGCAGTGTGAAAACCATGTACCACGATGTTTTTGCACAATTTTGGACACAGAAGGCCACCAAATGGGAATTAAATATTCCATGGAGGGATTTATAAAATATTTTAAAATGAATACGGTGGGTAACTCGAAGCAAGGGTTTATAGATCACAATACAAGTGGGAGAAGTCTCCTATTACGGTCGGTCATCACGATCGGATGACAACATGCAGGATCAACAGTTCATGTATGGCAGGGTACGATTAAATTAATGTACATTTAACCAGTTTAATATGGAGAGGCACTGAAATGTAGACCTTCGTTTATGTGTTTTTGACCTACACTGTACAAGATGCGAGAACAGTCCGCTATTTAGGTTTGTACATTAGCATGGACTCACTAACTTTAACGTTAGCTAGTTTTAGCCAGAGATACCTTGCTAAAGCACAAGATAACGTTAACGTTCTGATGAAAATTGTAACTTAATGAGTGTATGACAACCAGAAAATACTTGGGGACATTTTGCGCTCTTTTGTTTGGATTCAGGAAATGTAATAAAATAAATGATATTTCCCATCCTCTCAGGATACCTGGAATCAGTGAATCAAGTACCCCAGGCACATCGTTTTTTCCATTTTTAAAGCATAAACCCCATAAAACCGATGCAAGCTTCGGATCTTCCAATGTTTCTCTATGGCGCTGAAACCTAAAGATGTCAGAGTTCCGCTCCCCGTGCAACTGATACTCGACTGCCATTGGCTAGTCTGTGTTTGAGGGGAGGGGCTTACCGATAGGTCAATTGGTTTTAAATTAAATGTAGTGAGTTTTTATATGCCGTTCTTGTTTTGCAGGCGAATTGACCCTGAGTTTACTGACATGATCAGCCCAGAGGAGGCTTGTAAGGCAGATGGAGTGGATGAAGACAGCAGCTACAGTGTCTTTGTCTCTTACATTGAGATTTACAACAACTACATCTATGATCTTTTGGAAGAGACTCCCTATGACCCAATAAAACCCAAGTAAGTTGGCTGTTTACTGTTTTACTGTGTTTTGATCCAATAAATGCAGCCTTTGTCAGCATAAGAGCCTTCTTTCTAAAACAATTTTCAAACATTTTATCGACCCTAAACTTTTGAGCATTAGTCTGTAAAAATCTGATCTAATTTAATTGGTTGTATCAGTAGTACCAATTTGTGGGTAGCTAATACTTTTTTCTTTTATTGCTTAAATGTTTTCTCAATTGAAATTTTACTTTGACAGCTGACACAAAGCTAGTTTAATTTGCGTTTTTAATTTGGGTTTAGTGCCGTTTAGTAATATCTTGGCACTTAGTTTATAGATAAATGTATTTTGTTTTTTCATTAGGTGGAATGGTGCAGGCACACCTCTGAGAAACAACACTGAGTTCATGTACGTGGCCAGTGAAATCCATTCATAGATGGACTTGCAGCCTTTTGATAATGAGATTCCTTCCTTTGTGTAGCTGTACTTCGCATCCTGTCTTACGCTTTCAATTGCTTCTAGGATCTCTGTGTCCGCTTTTGTCTTGGCTGTCTGTCTTGTGCTTTTGTTTTACTTACTGGTAGGCGCCCATGCAGAGATTGAGCTTTGTTGCAACGTGGCTGAACAACTTGTTTTCCCTACTATGTAGATACAGAAATGTTTTCATACTGCGTTTCACATTTCAGACCTCCCCAATCTAAAATACTGCGTGAAGATCAAAATCACAACATGTATGTGGCTGGGTGCACTGAGGTTGAGGTCAAGTCAACAGAGGAAGCTTTTGAAGTCTTTTGGAGAGGTAAGCTGATGTAGATGTTCACTTTTTTAGGGGGATTGTTTGTAGTTAGCAAACAGAGCTGTTGTATGAGATCTTTTGTTTTCCGAACAGGTCAGAAGAAGCGCAGGATTGCAAACACGCAATTGAACCGTGAGTCCAGCCGCTCTCACAGTGTGTTCATTATTAAATTGGCACAAGCACCTCTGGATGCAGATGGAGACAATGTGCTTCAGGTTAGAGCAAATTCTAATGCCTTAAACTTTTTTTTTTTTTTTTTTTTGGGGTGGGTAAAATTTAGTTTTATACTAATGCTAAAAAGAAGAAAAACATGCAGTGTTCCTGCTTCTGGTCTTGTTGCTGTTTGTAGGGGTTTGGCACCCCCTAGTGATAAAATGATTCAGAAATTTCACCTTAAATTTATACACCATAATAAGAGTCTGTCCTGGAGAACCTACAGTTTGTGGGTAATTTCAGTTTGTAAATACTAAGTCAGATATAGCATTTGGATGAATCGTGTTTGATTCATTTTTAAAGTGAGATGTTAAGGGAATAGTTAACCCAAAGATTAAAATGATCATTTAGTCACCCTTGTTCCAAACCCAGAAGACTCGAAGCTTAAAAGAAGATATTTTTAATGAAACCGGAATGGTTTCTCTGTCTCCACTTAAAGTTAATTCGACCGAAACTGACGTTTCAACAGCATCATTGGTTCTTACAGAAGCTCAAACCTGTTTGTGCGATGCGCAAGATTGGCTTCCCGTTGCCATATTTGATGTGCTTTGTGCACTGATTAATGCTCATATGTAACCCTGGACCACAAAAACAGTCTTAAGTCGCTGGGGTATATTTGTAGCAATAGTCAAAAATACATTGTATGGGTGAAAATGATTGGATTTATGCCAAAAATCATTAGGACATTTTAAGTAAAGATCATGTTCCATGAAGATATTTTGAAAATTTCTTACTGTAAATATAGCAACTTAATTTTTGATTAGTAATATGCATTGCTAAGAACTTAATTTGGACGACTTTAAAGGAAATTTCTCAATATCATGATTTTATTTATTTTTTTTGCACCCTCAGATTCCCGATTTTCAAATAGTTGCATCTCGGCCAAATATTGTCATAACAAACCATACATTAAAGGAAAGCTTATTTATTCAGCTTTCAGATGATGTAAAAAAATTGGCCCTTATGACTGGTTTTGTGGTCCAGGGTCACATATGTGAATAATTGCTTAAATTTAAATCTTTCATATGAAGTGTCACTTTGAAAACTTGAATTAAACTGCTAGATTAATATGGATTTCTTTTGCAATGTCTTTTATAAACTTTTTCAAAGTTTTGTTGGAATGGAGGGACAGAAATCTAAAGTTTCATTTAAAAATCTTCATTTGTGTTTTAAAAAATAAATGTAAATCTTATGAGTTTGGAACAATGCAATGGTGAGTAATTGATGGCAACTGACAATTTGGCCCTACATTCTGAGATGTTGTGCTCTGAATTGTGACAGTGGAATCACTGACCAAACACCTAATGTTTTGTTCCCTCTTTCAGGATAAGAATCAGGTGAATGTGAGCCAGTTGTGTCTGGTGGATCTGGCTGGCAGTGAACGCACTAGCAGAACCCGAGCAGAGGGCAGCCGTCTCCGTGAAGCAGGTCAGGCAGCAGCACAAATAACTACTTTTATTACCTTCAGGATTTCAGGGTTATGTTTTATGAAGACCATATGGGTTTCCTTCTCTCACAGGCAACATCAATCAATCTTTAATGACTCTGCGCACATGTATTGAAGTGCTAAGGGAGAATCAGATGTGTGGCACAAACAAGGTATGTGATACATTAACCTTTTTAACCAATCACATGGTCAGTTAGAAACATCAAAGGCACTCTTGACTTCTGTCCTCAGATGGTTCCGTACAGAGACTCCAAAGTGACCCATCTATTCAAGAACTACTTTGATGGAGAAGGCAAAGTGAGAATGGTTGTGTGTGTAAATCCTAAAGCTGACGATTATGAGGAGACCTTGGTAAGCAATAATAACAGGTCAAAAGATTGATTCTTCCTCTTCAGATTTATTCTACTTGCACTGTGACATTTGGGTTTCTCACCTCTGTGTAGCTGGTGATGCGCTTTGCCGAGATGACTCAGGAGGTTGAAGTGGCCCGGCCTGTTGACAGGCCCATCTGTGGCTTCACTGCTGGTCGCCGACAGAGAAACCAGGCCTTCAAAGAGGAGCTTACCCGCAGGCTGGAGGAACGTGGTGGTCCTGTAGATATAGGTATTTGTGTGTGTGAGAACTTGGATGTTATATTCTCAAAAAAATGTGCAGTTTCTTTAACACGCAGAGATGATTCCATACTAAAGTCTCATACTGTGTGTTTTTTTTTTTTTTTTTGTAATGTCAATTGTGACATGTTCTGTTACAGAATCTCCAACAGTATTAAACCAGCTGTTTCAGTCCTTCCTCCACTTCCTCCCTGTGAGATCTCTGGCCCTAACGATGATGTTACACTGCCCAGACTCATCGAGGCCCTGGAGAAGAGACACAAAATTCGACAGATGATGATTGAGGAGTACAATAAAACTGGTAAAATTATCACTTTATTCAGAGCTGTTTAGATGATCTCCAAGTGCAATGTTTTTCCAAATTTCTGGCCATGATTCTGTTTCAGCCAACATGCTGAAGTCTGTGCTTCAAGAGCAGGACAGCAACCTGCTCTCCAAGGAGAACTTTATCCAAGAGCAACGTGGCAAGCTTGGTGAGAAGGACAAAATGGTCCAAAACCAGAAGAATGAGATTGATCGTCTGGAAAAGAAATCCAAGATGCTGGAATACAAGGTATTTGCAGCATCACGGAGTCAGGATTTAAAAAAAAAATGGAATTCAGTACAATATTTTTTTTTAAAGAAATTAATACTTTTATTTAGCAAGGATATATTAAATTGATCAAAAGTGACAGCTACATGTGTAATGTTATAATTTTCTTTTAAGTAAATTTGAAAAACAAATGACAGTTACCACAAATCTTAAATGGCACAACTCTTTTCAACATTGATAGTAAAAATGTTTCTTAAGCACCAGATCAGTATATCAATTTCTGGTGGATTTCTAATGACATTTCTTACATTAGAAAACATTACTTACTTTGTTATATTTCACTTATTATTACTTTTGTATTTTTGGTCAAATGTAGCCTTGATGAGCATAAGTCTCTTTAAAGATTAAAGCATTTGAACGGTAGTGTATGTCTGCCTGATATAGTTTTATATCTGGCATTTACAATACAAACTAAGCTACAATAATTATGGTTGGCATGACAGCTATTTTTAAGTATCATACTAACAAAAGTTCTGAATATGGCCTCTAATGCATCTGCAAAATGTTTGTTACAGATTGACATTCTACAGAAAACTACCAACATCTATGAAGAGGACAAGCGATCTCTACAGCAGGAACTGGAGAGCAGAGAACAGAGGTTGCAAAGGGAAGTGTCTGAAAAGAGACGCATGGAGACACGCATGCAAGGCATTGTCACGGATGCCAAGCTTAAGTGGGAGAAGGAGTGTGTGAGTGTCTTCCCATAGACCATATGTGAAAAGATGGATATATAATTTTTTTGGTGCGTGTAGAATTTAATTTGTTAGTGGTGTGATACATGCAGCTTTTGTTTGTTCTCTACAGGAGAGGCGGGTAAATGCCAAGCAGCTGGAAATGCAGAATAAGCTGTGGGTGAAGGATGAGAAACTCAAACAGCTCAAAGCAATCGTTACTGAGGGAAAGACGGAGAACCGGCAGCCACAGCGGCCTTCCAGAGAAAAGGACAAAGTGCCTGCCAAGAGATCCGCTTCTCCGTCGCCTGTTCCTGTACGTTTAACTGACATGCGTTTCTAGACCGCCTGCCCCTGAGATTAATGCCTAACCTAATCCACAAACCTCCTCTTTGTGTGTGTGTGTGTGTGTGTGTGTGTGTGTGTGTGTAATTACCCTGTGCACTTTTTTACAGATTCCCACCTGTTTTTAATGCCATAAATGCTGTTTTTAATGTACTGGTGTGTGTTGCATGCAAACCATGTGTGTACTAATCTCATGTCGCTTGCAGTCTCCCTACAATGGCTCTCAGTCATCCCTCTCCTCCCTGGAGCCCATATATAACTTCTCTCAGACGGTCAGGCCAGATCCTCACTTCCCCAGACCAGGCAGTGTGTCTGTGGCCTCCTGCATCTCAGAGTGGGAGCAGGGTGTCCCGCAGTCTCGCAGGCAGGGTAGCCAGTCACCTCCAGACAGTAGGAAGAGAGCTCAGGGCCTTCCCGACAGTCTTAGCAGGAGAAGAGGCAGGTGTTGGGCCAGAGAGGTGCCTGTCCAGCCAGCAGAGGTAGACCTAGAGGAAACGGGTCACTGGGTCAGTGGAGTATCTTGCTGTAGTTGTAGGTAGAGCTTCAACAAGACCCTAATATAGACTTATTGTAGACCTGTTGATCTGTTTCTCAGCTGCACTAATTATTACCCAGAAGATGCATATGTAAAACAAGGTGTTATGTGCTGCTTATTTTAACCATGTAATGGCTTTGTTTTGCACTTTTAGACAATAAATTTGAGTTTTCATCTTCTCATTGTCATGTTACTCCTGCGCATAATTTAACTTGTCTAAAGTATATGAAAAGCAATTGAATAATGTCAACATTTACAGTATTAAATATCTGCATACTGAAAAGCATATTTATCTTTTGAAGCTTGTTTGAATGGGAATGCATCTTCAGCTTTTTTTCTTTCCTCTTAACAGCTTGGTACATTTAGTTTGTGCTACTGTAGAGATTGACTAACACACTAACGCTTCAGAATGCTTAAGGACCATCTTCTGTTTGTCTTACTGTGCTTGTTTTAATTGAATAGACTGGGCCGCCGGTTCGGCCTCTACACAGACGCTCGCACTCCGCAGGTGGGGAGAGGTGGGTTGATCATAAACCCACCACTAACGTGGACCTGGATACAGTTCTGCAGCCAAACATCCCCAATGCCATCAAAGTGAACGCTCCCAATGAGAAAGCTCTGTCCAAGTGTGACAAATACGTTCTGACGCACCAGGAGGTTGCATCAGATGGAGAGATTCAGACCAAGCTAATCAAGGTAGCTTCCTTTTTCTAGTGGTCTTGCTCAATCTGACTGGTTTTGGTTGTCAGCTGAAAATAAAATATTTGCTTTTATCAGGGTGAAGTGTTCAAAACTAGAGGTGGAGGACAGGCTGTTCAGTTCACAGATATCGAAACACTCAAGCAAGAAAACCCCGTTGCGGCCAGGTAATGACCGCTGATGCAATTCAACCTTGGCAGCATGTATAATTTCTAGGTATCAAAGTAAATGCTCTGTATTGTTGGGCTTTTTGACTATAGCCGTAAGAGACGATCATCAGAGACTGGCCCAGATGGTGAGCCTGTGGAAGGAGACTGGACTGATGTGGAGACGAGGGTAAAATCAACTTTTTTTTTTTTTTTTTTTTTTGTATATTAAAAACGTGCTCATCAAATTCAGTGAAACTTTATTTTTTGTGAAAATTGTTTTAAAATATTTTAAAATGTAATTTTATTCCTTTGATTTGTCATGCCAAATTTTCAAAAGCCACATGATCCTTCAGAAGTCATTGTATTGTAAAAAAAAAGTGTATGTATATAGAAAGTTGCGCTCTTTAATTTTTGTGTGAATCATTTTTCTTAAATTCTTTAAAGTTCAAATTAACAGCATTTGAAGTTAAATTTGTTACATTGAATGCTTTTACTGCATTAAACTGATCAAAAGTTGCATTCTCGCTGAATAATTTCTATTTAAAAAAAATAATAAAAAATTGCTGACCCCAAACTTTTGAATGGGGTTGTGCATATTATATATATATATATATTTTTTTTTTTTTTTCATATAAAATGTTTCCTAACCTGTCTCTTGTCTTTATTCTCTAGTGCTCTGTGGCAGTGGAGATGAGAGCTGGCTCAAACCTGGGACCTGGATACCAGCATCACGGATATCCAAAGTAAGCTGTTTATTTGCATACAGTTTCACATGTTTCTAGTCACACTGGTGAAAACCGCTTTTTAAAAAATTGCCTCATTTTTGTTTTGTAGACGCAGAAAGCCTTGAGACTACTCTATTATTGTCATCACAGCAGAGTCCTTTCCTCTCGAAGCCTCTTATCACTGTGTGCAATAGCAAATTCACTTTATAATATTTAACTTTTTTTAAAATGCTTTTATGGAAAAACTCTTTTTATAGAAGACTACACAAGTTCACCAAAGCTGTTTTTGTACTGCATTTTCTACCTGGGTGTTGCCATTTAAAATTCACATTTGGTGTAAGTGTGGGTCTGGGTGGGTTTCAAAACAAAGTGTTACAAATGTTTTCTAACTGTCTCTCAAGCACATTAGGGTTTTTTTTATTTTTTTTATGTATGTTAATGTATACTCTCTTGCATTTGGACAGTTGAAGCATTTGCTGGTGTTTCTTTAAAAAATCCTTTAGTAAAAGTCATTTTCATGACTTTAGTAGGCAGCACCTTGGAACGGCACTCTTTCCATGTAGTTTCACTTGTATGACATTTGCTGCAGACAAAACTGTTAATAAACAGCATTTGATATACTTGTTTGGTTCATATAGTGGGTTATTTTGCTCATGTCTTAATTTTTTTTCCTTTTGGTTCATTTGCAATGGTGTAGTTCTCCAAGCACTTGATATGGTTCTATAAGGAAGCAGTAGATGGCAGCAGTGCTTAAACTATAGAGGTCAGGTGTTTTAATTCTTACACCAAGACGGCCATGGGGTCATATTATTGTTTCATGTAGACAGTGGATACTTTAAGATGGAGTATGAGACTTGTGACGTAAACAGTGAAAAATAAAGGAAAATATCAGAATGGAGTGTTTTGTCATCAAGCTGTAATTGTCAGATTATGTAAAAGGTGTGACTTAATTTCTTAGAGATTTCGCACACTAAAAAGTGTGAATCTTGCGTAAAATAATGGCTAAGAAATTAGCTTTAGCAATGTTAGTCTTTTCTTTGTTTAAATGTGAAAATGTTTAAGTGTTATTTCCATTACAAAATATTTTCATAAAATATCCATAATCTAATGTTTAGTTGACCATGTATGTGTATTAGTAGACAAATTGTTGTAAGAGCTGTTTAGTCTACAGCCGGTAGTTCAAGAAACTCTTATATGGGAGTCAACTTTACTCTGACCAACAGGATCCCATGTAATTGCAAGAAAATATTAAAATTACTTATGAATGTCAATGGTGAATATTTTATTAAATACGTTAGTGTTATTAGCTTGTAATTCTCCTCTCAAAATATCCTTTAGTTGCCTCTGCCTTAATGAGTGACAACATCTGTCATAAAATTCAGTCTAAAAGAATTACGATTGAAGTAGATTAAATTAAGTGGGTAATTTGATTAAATTGTATTTATTAAATGCAACAAATCTAACTTGGCGTCACTGAAATACATTAACCATTTAACTGTCAACCCCCCTTTTTGAAAATAGACTTGAAGGTGCACTATTTAAAGTTAAATTGTTATAATTAATGAACTCTTGAATACAGACCTAAGGTTGGTCTCTTTTTAAAGAAGACAATCAGCAGATTATTGCAGAAGTGAAATCATTTAAAAAAAAAAAAATGAAGGTATAAAAAAGTTGAAGTTTACATTTACTGTAAAGAAAATGTACTGTACTGCTTATTTGAGAAAATATTTTACAAAATGGGTTGTAATCCAAATTTGTTTTAAGATTAAAGCCATATGTCTAAATAAGTTGTTCCAAATTTGAAGTTGATATAAAAAAATTGAGGTAAAAAATCTTTTATGGATTTTTCTGATACAAATGTATAAATTTCTCTCTCTGTTTTACTCCTGTCACAAAAAAAGTTTTGATTCTATAAGACTGTAATACATTTGGAATATGACACCTCCCACTTAAGGTACAATTTCTATGGAAACGCAATGTCCAATTTCAAAACGGTTTTCACAGGATGAATTTTGAGGGTTTAAGCTTTCAAATGCTATACAGTATAATATATGATGATTACTAAAACATGTGACTGGAAAAAAAGGATACTAACTGACAAATAACTCGTGTTATGGTGTATATGTTTTGAGGTGCACTCTTGTCATAAATTAATCTATTACTGCTCCTACATAATTTTTAACAACAAACAGTGGTAAAATATCCATTTAGGAGTCTTGGACCTTTCAAACGATATATAGTTTGTCATGATTAGATTAGGATTTAATTGTAATATATTGATAAAGTTAGGCGTCCCGTATACGATTAAAATCCTCAATTCACACAGACCCGATGTAAATGTGCCAGACAGTGTTACTGAAATCATGCTCTGTTGAGTATGACTAAAATAGATCCCAAAAACGTAACTATGTTTGAAATGCTTGATTTGGCCATTTTCAAACAATAGAATGTGTTTTCTTTGTTGGAATTTTTGAGTTCAGCTCTTTGTGTTTGGAAGGTGTCATGCTTCTGTCTCAAAGATATTGGATCAAAATAATAATTACCCTCATATAATCTAAAAATGTTCATACATCTCCCACATATGGTATGAGCACAAACATGTATGCACATCTTTATGATGGTATGGAGGAGTTGTTATTCAGTTGCAGAATAAACACCAATTTCTGAGGAAAAGTAAGCTATGGCTTTTTTCCCCTGAAAGAGTTCAACAGTTCTTCACACACTAAAACAGACTGTTGAATTAGATTGCAGAAAAACATCTATTTCATTAGGTTGTTAACGGTTATTAAAAATGGTCATTGGTTCTGGCAACTTTAAGCGGTTTCCTTCCATCAAGCTTTCCTTTCCAAAATGTGAGGCTACAGTCATTCTGCATGTATGTAATTGTGTTTTTTGGTGGGTTACGGTTGGTTGGGTTTGGTTAGGATTAAGATGTTAGAGGGTGATTGAGTGTTTGCTGCTTTGAGCAGAAGCAATTTTGTATCAGGATAAAAAGTGTGCCTGTGCGTACAGGTCAAGGGGATCGGAGCAGCAGCAATTCCGCTGAAGTACCTGAAGTGGACCATGTCTAAAGAGTTTGAAGCCCAGACATTCCATTTCAAATGAGGCAAACTTCCTCCAAAATATTTCCCCCAATATTTCAGCTTCCTTCCTGGATTTACCTTTTGATTAAAAAGATTGCTTACAAGGCCCGAACTGCAAATTTAATTTCGAAAGAATTTCAATTTCTACCATTCATTCCCACACAGCAAAGCTTGCGAACATTATGCAAAGGTTTTTCTGCTCTGACTCAAGGGTATGTTTTTGTAACGGAGTCTGCTCCTATGGCTTTCTGTAGTGTTTGGGATTTCTTTTTCAGCTGAGAATGAAACCATAGTCTTGTTTATTTCAGAAGATTAAACTATCTGCCCATGGATTGTCCTCTGTGACACATCTCAGTCTCAGTTCTGTAAAGAGAGCAGCTCATGGGCCCTGTCTCTCTCTCTCTCTATTAGCTCAACCGCCAAGTCCTGATGGTGGATATCTCATCTGCTCCTCTGACTCTATTTCAATTTGGAGGCACTAGAGAGTGACTAACATGGAGCGCCTCCAAGAGAGGGTCAAGGGCTCCAAGCAACGAGCAGACATTAAACTCACTTGTGCAAGCCATCAAGTACTCTGCTTTTTGACCATACGCAGTTTGATGAGCCACACTACAATATAATCATTTGGCTCGGCTGGCAATGGCTCTGGAGTTAGTGAGAACGTTATGCTATGATAGAGCTTTAGATTACTGCATTAGGATTATGATCCAATGAAGTGAGGGAAAGAATAAGAGAGACGCATGAGCAAGACTTGAAAACTACCACTCAGAGAGCACCTTGCTTGAAAATGTAGCAATTTCAAACAAATAAGCACATATTGTGCACTTATGCTCTGGTGTGAAAAGTATGGGCGCTGTAAAAAGCCTTCATTGTTTTGGTGAGCTTGTTGAGTTACGCATGTTGTAAGAGATTAAAAAGCAATTTTAGCTTCAGTCATTAAAAATGTGTATATTAAGAAACAATTTATTTTAAATGGAGGGGATTGTCTAATGGGGGCTCACGTGTTGAGATCACATGATGAGTCAAAACTCACTTTATCCCAGTAACCCCCTGTTACTACATACTTTGATTTGTGGAATAAATTAATGGCTGCTGGCAAATAAAGAGTATTTACAATGACACTCGTAAAACTTTTGCCAGTATAAAGACAACTGTCATATCAGTAATGGAAATAAAATAAATTATAAAAATAAAATAAAAAAATATAAAATACTGAGTGCACCTTTAGAGTAAATAGTCTCTTTGATACTCAAAATGTTTCAAATTTAACCTTGTTGATAGTTTATTTGGTCTGACGGATTTCTCACTGTAAAAATAATTTTATTAATGAATGGGATGGTGTTCCACTGTTTAAACAAGAAAAACAAATAATAAAAATGCTCCAAAAAAGATCCTAAAACAATGCAGAAATAACTTTTTAGCCAGGTGACTTAAGTGGATAAGGAAAATAATTTCATCAGAAGAGCAACTTTTTGTTAATGTTTTGGAAAAATTGATAAAGTATAAAAAAGCAGAGCAAGTTGTTATATTTTGATTAAAGATTACAAGGGCAAAAAGTTGTGCATGTGCAATAATGTTCACAAATGAATCACAATAGAAAATAGATAGTAAACAGGGTTGATTGCAAAGACAAAGCAATTTGTTAGCAATAATGTGCACAAATGAATCAAAATAGAAGGTAAAAAGATTTTGTGTTGACTTAAAAAAAAAAAGAAAGAAATGAAAGTCCTTGAGCAATTAAATTTTCTACGATCAAACAAACTGGATCATGCCAGGGGAGAACTACTTACCAGAATGCAACAGTAGTCATTTGGCTCATTTCTAAGGAAGGAAGTTCTTTTAGCAAAGTGAAAGTAATTCTCTATTTAAGTGCTTAACCTGCAGAATACACAATAAAGAATTAAAAACATGCTGGAGAGGAAATACTGGAGAACTGCCTGCTTGAATTCACACTAATTAGTCAGCTTGGCTTTTCAAAATAAATGATTGCATGGTTTATCTGCTATTTGGATGATTAATTCCTGCAAAGAGTCTTTTTCTGTCCTCTGCGAGTCTATCGCTTGCCGCAGGAGAAATGGACACAAAATAATTTGGAGTAAGGCAGACCGTCTAATGAGGTTCTCACTGCGTTTCCCCACCACACCGAACCATTACAGATGCAAATTTCTTCATGTTTATTCCATGCGTATATGTAATCGGCCTGTGTACTCCACGTTCATTTTCTCATTAATGCAATTTAAATATTCAGTTTGCCCTTAATTTTTCCTCTCCCGTTTCAACCGACACCACAGATGCAGGTAAAATGGAAGATTTTCATCATGGCCTGCTGACTTGATCGACGTTTGATCTGACGTGAAAACCAGGTGTCCTTGAGCTTCACGGCCTGTCAGGTCATGTCAGTGCAGTCGTCTCCGGCGCACAGGCTGTTGCTGTTTTCCCATGTTTGGCTGATGTTATGTATTATGTAGACACTCGGGGAGTGGATTGTCAACACTTAGTGTTTGGCATTATGCAGTGGAAACCTTCCTTCACATGCTGTAAACAAGGCTGCCATGCCGACTCTATTAATCATTTAACCACCCGGACAAAGGCTGGTTATGGTGGTCAGCTGAGGAGGCTTTCTAGCAGCCTTTTAGCTGAATTAGATGAGGGGGGCCGGTTTTTCCTCTCTCATATCATGATGGCAGCTTCCCCTCAGGGGCGATGAGGTTTAGAAGGGCATGTTGTGGTTGGTGGCGGTTGAACCGCAGATGAGACTGCCCTTTAAAGGCCCATATACCTATCTAGATGTGTCCTGGGGAGCAGTCACTGACATTAAAACTCAATTAGTGGACGACTCTGTAAATACTGCATGAGCCCGGCGCTTTGCTAATGAAGGCCCAGAGCAGGGTTCCCGCTCTACATCTTGATATGTCAGGACCGTGGCTGCCTGTGAGCCGGCGTGTCAGTCCAAAGGGAGGTTAAAATGCAGATGAGTGTTGACAGTCGGGTGCAATTGTCATTCAGCGCGTCTCGTGCCCTCCCCGGGGTCTCATCTCACTTTACTGTGGTGCTTCACTCCTCTTTGGCTCCTGCTCATCATCACGCATACCAATACGCAGGGTAAATTGAGATATGAGCTGCATTTTCATATGAGCTGCACCGGGTCAGTCTATTTTGCCTTGTCCTGAGGCGCATTCAGAGTGCTGACTGAAAATGTGTTCTGTATCGCCTGAACTGCCTCTTCTGCATGTGACCATCTAAAATGCTTTGTTTTTATTTCTAGTTTCTCATGTAACAAAAAGGGTGTAAATTCAACACTTTTCACCACTCTTTTCACTGATTATTAAATGGATAATTAGTACAGAATTAAAACTCCTCGTTTAGTTCAATGTGTTACTTGCCGATTCTTTGTAATTATTTGCAAAATTGACTATCAATTTCTTGTAAATTGCTCATTCTTGATTATTGCGCCAATAATTGGAGTATGTTTTACAAAAAATACTATATAAGTATTAATCTCACTATAATTCAATGTTACTTGTTGATTCTTTGTAATTATTTGCGAAATGTACACCAATAATTGGAGTATGTTTTACAAAAAAATACTATTTAAGTATTAATCTCACTATAAGTCAATGTTACTTGTTGATTCTTTGTAATTATTTTCGAAATTTACTATCAGTTTCTTGTAAATTGCTCATTCTTATATATTGCGCCACTGAAGTACCTTTTACAAAAAATATACTATTTCAGCATTTCTCCTTCAAAATCTCACTATAATTCAATGTTGGGTGTCGATTCTTTGTAATTATTTGCAAAATTGACTATCAATTTCTTGTAAATTGCTCATTCTTGTATATTGCGCCAATAATTGAAGTGTTTTACAAAAAATACTATTTCAGTATTAATCTCACTATAAGTCAATGTTACTTGTTGATTCTTTGTAATTATTTTCGAAATTTACTATCAGTTTCTTGTAAATTGCTCATTCTTATATATTGCGCCAATAATTGGAGTATGTTTTACAAAAATATACTATTTCAGTATTAATCTCACTATAAGTCAATGTTACTTGTTGATTCTTTGTAATTATTTGCAAAATTGACTATCAATTCTTGTAAATTGCTCATTCTTGTATATTGTGCCAATAATTGAAGTGTTTTACAAAAAAAATACTATTTCAGTATTTCTACTTCAAAATCTCACTATAATTCAATGTGTTTCTTGTCGATTCTTTGTAATTATTTGCGAAATTTACTATCAATTTCTTGTAAATTGCTTGTTCTTGTATATTGCGCCAATAATTGAAGTATGTTTTACAAAAAATATACTATTTCAGTATTTCAAAATCTCACTATAATTCAATGTGTTGCGTGTCGATTCTTTGTAATTATTTGTGAAATTTACTACCAATTTCTTGTAAGTTGCTTGTTCTTGTATATTACACCAGTAATTACAGGGGCAGTCATGGCCTAATGGTTAGAGAGTCGGAGTCTCAGGTCCGGCAGGAATTGTCGGTGGGGGGGGAGTGAATATCCAGCACTCTCTCCACCCTCAATACCACGACTGAGGTGAGACCCTTGAGCAAGGCACCGAACCCCCAACTGCTCCCTGTGCGCCGCAGCATTGGCTGCCCACTGCTCCAGGTGTGTGTTCACAGTGTGTGTGTTTGTTCACTTCTCACTGCTTCCTTTCCTTTCCTTCCTTAATTGGAGTACGTTTTATACAAAAAATACTATTTCAGTATTTCTACTTATATTCTTTGTAATTATTTGTAAAAGTTTCTTGAAATTTCTTAGTGAAAACTTTTTTTTTTTCATTGTGGAAACCAGGGGGCTGTCAAGTTCCAATAAAAACTCCCTAAAACAGGTCCATATGCATTATATTACAATTATTTGGAAGTGATATGATAGCTTTGTAGGAGAAACAGGATAAAATTCATCTTGCCTGATAGCCGTGGTCACAATTCACTTTCACTGTATGAAAAAAAGCAGCTTGGATATTCTGCTTTCAATAGCTCATGACATGAGGGTGAATAAATGATAACAGAATTTAAATTTTTGGGTGAACCATCCCTTTAACAGATACTGATAAATATTATTTAATGGAGTTAATGGACGCCTGCCAGACATCTGTTTGGAACCTTTCATTATATTTTGAAATGTAATTATCTTTGTGAAAATGAGACAATGATTCTCTTACTATGAAGGATATTTGTCCAAAAAGAGGAATGTTATAATCAACAGATCTGGTGCAACTGCCAAAAACTCATAATAAAAACATGGATGTCTTCCAGCATAAGCAACATATGAAACAAGTAGTTTTCACAGAATAAATATCCTTTCATGTGTATCACAATATGAGGATGAATGAACTGTTCATTATTTTCCCCTCAGGGTCTTTGTTTCTGACTGTGCTTTAACTCTCTGCAGCTGTCAGTTGTTTTCGTTCTTGAAGTCTAGTGCATGTGCTGCCCACACTCTAACAGGCTGTGACCTCGCAGCGGTGACAGTCTGCCAGAACTGATTTCCGTTGACTCACTTTTGCTGTGACCACTGCGAGTCCTTGTCAGAGCTGCACGGTTACATGGCTTGTTGGTTTCATCCAGTTACTGTTGTGCAGTTGGGCAAGAGTCTTGTCTGCGTGCAAGCTACCTACAATACATATACAAAGCTACTATTAGATTAAAATCTGTATCTGACTAAATCTTAATCAGAATCTCAATTAAAGTGATAGCAACAAAATGGAATGTATCTTTACAAAAATAGGTTTAAAAAAAGAAAAGAAAAGAAAAAAACATTTAAAATCAGCATGAAATAAAAAATGTGTCTTATCTCTTTTGTTAATGCATGATATTGATCTTACTGTACTGTGAATGATTCATCCATACAATTGTTTCTTTTCTTTTCTTTCTTTCTAGTGCTCATAATTTTATATATATATATATAGATATATAGGCCTGTATATGTCTTATATATGTTGTGTGTGTATATGTCGTATATATGTCGTGTGTGTATATGTCATGTGCATATGTTGTATATATGTCGTGTATACAGTGGGGAAAACAATTATTTGATCCCCTGCTGATTTTGTATGTTTGCCCACTGACAAAGAAATGATCAGTCTATAATTTTAATGGTAGGTTTATTTGAACAGTGAGAGACAGAATAACAACAAAAAGCCTGAGAAACACATTTTAAAAAAATTTATAAATTGATTTGCATTTTAATGAGAGAAATAAGTATTTGACCCCTTCGCAAAACATGACTGACTTGGTGGCAAAACCCTTGTTGGCAATCACAGAGGTCAGACTTCTCTTGTAGTTGGCCACCAGGTTTGCACACATCTCAGGAGGGATTTTGTCCCGCTCCTCTTTGCAGATCCTCTCCAAGTCATTAAGATTTCGAGGCTGACGTTTGGCAACTCGAACCTTCAGCTCCCTCCACAGATTTTCTATGGGATTAAGGTCTGGAGACTGGCTAGGCCACTTCAGGACCTTAATGTGCTTCTTCTTGAGCCACTCTTTTGTTGCCTTGGCCGTGTATTTTGGGTCATTGTCATGCTGGAATACTCATCCAAGACCCATTTTCAATGCCCTGGCTAGCTTCAATGCCCTGACGGTAAATGGCCCCGTCCATCGTCCCTTTGATGCGGTGCAGTTGTCCTGTCCCCTTAGCAGAAAAACACCCCCAAGGCATAATGTTTCCACCTCCATGTTTGACGGTGGGGATGGTGTTCTTGGGGTCATAGGCAGCATTCCTCCTCCTCCAAACACGGCGAGTTGAGTTGATGCCAAAGAGCTCGATTTTGGTCTCATCTGTCCCCAACACTTTCACCCAGTTCTCCTCTGAATCATTCAGATGTTCATTGGCAAACTTCAGACAGGCTGTACATGTGCTTTCTTGAGCAGGGGGGACCTTGCGGGCGCTGCAGGATTTCAGTCTTTCACGGTGTAGTGTGTTACCAGTTGTTTTCTTGGTGACTATGGTCCCAGCTGCCTTGAGATCATTGACAAGTTCCTCCTGTGTAGTTCTGGGCTGATTCCTCACCGTTCTCATGATCAAACTCCACGAGGTGAGATCGAGACCGAGGGAGATTGACAGTTATTTTGTGTTTCTTCCATTTGCGAATAATCGCACCAACTGTTGTCACCTTCTCACCAAGCTGCCTGGCGATGGTCTTGTAGTCCATTCCTGCCTTGTGTAGGTCTACAATCTTTTCCCTGACATCCTTGGACAGCTCTCTGGTCTTGGCCATGGTGGAGAGTTTGGAATCTGATTGATTGATTGCTTCTTTGGACAGGTGTCTTTTATACAGGTAACGAGCTGAGATTAGGAGCACTCTTGTTACCTCTATAAAAGACACCTGGGAGCCAGAAATCTTGCTGATTGATAGGAGATCAAATACTTATTTCACTCATTAAAATGCAAATCAAATTATAACTTTTTAGAAATGCGTTTTTCAGTGGGCAAACGTACAAAATCAGCAGGGGATGAAATACTTTTTTATATGTCAGCATTTATTTTCGTATATATTTACCGGATGCAGCTATTTGTAATTTGAATGTACGAGGCTGTACAATACAGCTCATTACGCTGCTGCTTGATATTGCAAACTGGCATTTTTTTTATTAAATTAAATTTAATTTTTAATATATTGTCAGAATCATAGACACACTGGTTTGTAGCACAAATAGTTTTACTGTTATTCTTGTTTTTCCTCTAGATATTTACGTGTAGTGGATCGGAAGTCCCACACACTTTCAGAAAATAGTTATATTATAGTTGTATAGTTATACAAATGTTATATGCACTACCTCTAGTATGCACTGTGCACACTACTAAGTAGTATTGTGAGGTATTTAATTCTTCAAAATTAGGCTGTGAGCATCTGGCATGCTTTTTTATTGCATGCCGTGCTTTAATGCCTGTTGAAATCTGTTAGATTTCATTGAAATTATACAGAATAATAAAAAAAAAAATCTTTGTGCTGACGAGCTTCAGCATGCACTGTGTATTTACCCCGGGAGCATTTATCAATAAAAATATTATTTCCATGAAATGTCGTAAGCTGCTGCTTAGATACCCAGCTCATGTCTTTCAAAGAGGGTTTTCATCTCTTCCATTCTTTCATGTAGTCGTGAGGAGCCGTTCTGTAAACACAGACTTTGAAGAGACCTGTCACGCTGGCTGTCGGCTACAGGTGCGAGCAGACTGTTCCAAGATGGGCCGTTCCAATTGTCTGTGGTGGCAAAGAAACAACAATCACAATGTCATTCTAACATAACTTCGCTGACGAGAGACAGGAAACAAGGTATAAAGACATCTGCGGTAGGGAGACGAATGCTACGCTGTCCAAGCATGACTGCATAGCACCAGAACAGTTACATCACTGGGCCTTTAAATTTCAAGAGCTCTTTATTCATGATAGTCTCCAAGAATATGAAGCCCTTTGGAGTGGACCGGCAAAATGGTGTGATATATGGAGTAATACCTTTACAATAATCACACTCAAGTGAAGTTACTTCAGACCAAAGGACTTAAAAAGATTCTTAAATAGTTCTTATCCACCAATGCAGCATGTCTGTTTTAATTAAAAGTGAATATTTTTTAATCTGGCATTTTTAAAGCATCCACTCCTATAGAGCTGGTCAGAGGACAGGGCAGCTGGCCAAGCCCCAGAGACCAAGCTGCTCTTTAGGAACATTTGTATTTGAGCCTGGCCTGGCCTCCACTAATCCCTCTTAGGGCATCCATCGCATCACTCTCTCCCGGCTCTCCTCGTGATCAATACACAATACATCAAAGGTTAGGAGGAGATGGGCCTATTCTTTGAAGCCGTGTGTGTAGAGCTGGATTTGCTGAGCTAACATCGTCCAGTGAAGCCACCTTTTGATTGAGCTTGTTTGGCCGGAGCTACTTGTGTTTGCTGAGGGGCAGAGGAGAATCTAATGAAGAACAGCCAATGTCTCTCTGTTATCTCTTGTCTCTGTCAAAGCCAATACAGGGGCACTGCCAGAATTTTTTTTTTTTTGTCCACTGGACACATTTCAAACACCACTAGTGTAAGATATTCGCCATGTATTCCTATATATACTACAAAATATATTTTAAATATAAAATCAGTTTGACAATATAGGCTTAAAAAAAAAAAAATACAGTATACAAGATCAAAATTTTGGAATAACTAAAATTTTTTAAGGTTTTCGAAAGAAGTCTCGTATGTTCACCAAGGCTGCATTTTTTTTTATCACAAAACCAGTAATATTGTGATTGATTTGTTTTAAACAAGTTAATGTGTCCTTGCTGAATAATACAATTATACATTTCTTCTTATTTTTTACTTATAAAATATTATGCAGCAAAAACTGTTTGATAAACATTGATAATAGTAAGAAAATAATGTTTCTTGAGCACCAAATCAGAATATTACAATGATTTCTAAAGGATCACACTGAAGACTGGAGATATGGCTGCTAATAATTCATCTTTGTCATCACAAGAATAAATAATATTTTAAAATATATTTAGAGGTATTTTAACCTATAATAATATTTCACAATTTTAATGTATTTTTTTTAAAATAGTAATAATTATAAAATAAATAAATTCAGACTTAGTGAGCATAAACAACTTCAAAACAAAAAAACATAATTATTCCAAACTTTTGACCAGTACTGTGTATATATCCAAAAATACCAGCAATAAAAAAAATTGATAATTCATAATACACAAAGTTCATAATTATTGCTTAGTGTATTTCTGTTTTCCATTTGGTTTTATTTAAATTTATTTATTTATTTATTTATTATTTATTATTTATTTATTTTAAAATATTTGATATAAAGAATTTTCTGTATTTATTTTGTATTATTGCCTGGTGCACACAAGGCCATGTCAGAATCTTATAGTCAGTTCTTTAATCTCAGAAACTAACAAAATTGGTTGTTGACAAGGCCAAATCTGCATTGTTATGCAAGATACCTGTCCAATACATGCATATGGTCTGCCAACGCTGCTGACAGACATTTAGAATAATTAATTCTAAATATCACAGAGGCAGCCTTGCCAAGTCAAGTTAAATAACAATCACCCAAGCTGACACACAGCCATTCCAGATTACTCCCATGTTTTCATGCTGTCTGTTCAGATATAAAACTCCCTGTGCCATGTAGCATCAAGGAATCTCAAACATGACGTTAGAATTGAAATTAATCAAATACTGTCGATTATAGATACATTTATATGGGCTTATTAATATGTGATATTAAAATGGTTTATTATTAAAAATATAATTTATCTATTTTTAATAAATAATCCCAAAAGGTCTCTTTTCTTCCCCTAAACAATGACAGATTATCACAAAAAGATGCTGACATCTCCCTCTGTTGCCTCAACTAACAACACTACACACGGCTGTTCTGCTATCACTCTCCTCCACACCTCCCCTCTTTCCCCCCCTCTCTCTCTCTCTCTCTCTCTCTCTCTCAGTTTCTCATTTGCATTATATATGCTTCATTTAGCTTACATGGCTGAGTGGAAATATAACCTGAAGCCATTCAAACAAGGCATGAACTGGGGCCCAGCAGCAGTCAGGAGCAGGACCGCATGCAGCCATGAGATGGCAGCACTCTCCTCCGGTCTCATCACATCTCCATCTCCTCTCCTCATTTCCGCTCTGCTGGGTAGAAACATCCAAAGTGGGAGGAGATGGACCGCTTGTATAAAAATGAATGGGAGGCATTCAGAATAGCATACTACCATATTGCAGAAATAGTAAGAGTATGCTATTATAGAGCTAGTATGATCATACGTTATTCTGAATTCAGTCAGGGAATTTATAATGCTAATTATAATGTTTGTTAATTGAAGTTAAAAAAATAAAAAGCAGCAGAAATCCCAATTTTATTATTATCATTTCTTTTTTGATTAACTTTCTTTTAGCATCAACTTGACCCACCTAATATGTTTGGCAATGTAATTCTGACAAACAGTTTTGGGCAATTCATTCTTTCCTTATTCAATTCATCCCAGGGTTGTTATTGCTAACTAAAACTAAAAACATTGAAAATTATGTTAATTGAAATAAAGCTAAAATAAAAAACAGATAAAATAAACAGTGTTGCCTTGTCAACTAGATTATATAAATTGAAGTACTAAAATTACTAAAACTGAAAACTGAAAATATCAAAATAAAAGCTAATGCAAAATATTAATATAAATAATATAAATACTATATTATTATATAAATGATACTAAAATAACACTGATTTATTCTATCAATTACTTACATAGAAAATCAGCTGCCTGCAGACATTACCATGATGGCTGTCAAGTGAACTGACTAGCCTTAAAGCGACTTGTGCCAAGTGAATCATCCTATTTAGGAATTCTTAGCATAAAACATGACAGGATAATCCAAGATTGTAGATAAGAAGTGCTTTGAAATATGTCCAAGAGAGCAATGGAAGCGTACTGAGACTTGGAATGAGTTTTAATGTTGAAATGTGACTATAAGACTAAAAATGACAAGAAATGGAATGGAAAAGCCACTATAAAACGGTTTGACCTTCCTCATCGTTGCTCAATGAAAAGCCACAGTACGTAACAAATACAGTAAGGTTTCGAAGCCGTATTCATCTTGAGGTGGTTTTTCCCAGTTCCCCTGTCATTTACTCCCCTTCTGGTTTTCATTAGCCGTGTAACCTTAGCGAGGCCTGGTCCTCGCCTCCCCTGTTATCTCAATGATGTTCTAATGCTGGTCAAACATTATTGTGAATGGCTCAGCTCAATAGAGGCAGTGTTAGCCAGGAGAGTCAATATTAGCTGAGCACACAGGGAGGGAGGAAGGTGGGGGAGGGGAGCGCACCGTCTGCAGTGTGTGAGTGTGAGTGAGGGGGGCCTAGTGTGCGCTCTTGGTGAACCTTGACCGTTCACAACAGAGGCAACAAAGCATGGGATAAAGAGATGACAGGAATTTAGCAACGCATTCTTCTCCTTCTTTTGCTCCTGGCTCACGCTGAAGGAGCTGGTGATCCAACAAAGATCGGTCAAAGATTCCCATCGTTCCGTCTACATCACACTTATTTACAACCTATTATAAGCGCGCTGTGGGATTAATGAGGGCTGTGTCTTCTCAGGGTTGCAGGGGAAGGTCAATTTGTCAAAGGACACAAACAACAGGCCCAAGGTCAGCTCTTTGTCTGTCTTTACAAAAGTAACTGAATCATCGGATCCACGCCCACCGCACCTACGGCCATATCAACACGTCTACTCGGTAATCACAGACACTTTTATGTCCTGAGAGCTGTGCAAACAGTTGGCTTGGTAGAATCAACAGTGGCTGTCATGTGACCCTAAAGCTTTCCGCATGAATCATAATCTAACATAGAAGTGATTGTGCAGGTGAAAGCGCTAACAACAACAAACGGCTGACTAATGTTTGACTTGCGTCTCATTAGAGAATGCGAAAAAGGAGAAAAGATTAACTTCTCAAATGACAGTGTCTCACTGTTTAGATGAGGCTTGCTAACCTGTCCCATGTAATCTATGGGCCTCTCTGGCAAACAAACAGACAAATATTGACCGTCTGGGAATAGGCCTCACTCAGCAATACGTACACCCAAAGCAATTTCCTCAAGGCTCTGGGAAACTGTCAACATGACGGCAAAAGAAAACATATTTTCTTGCCGTGGGGCAAACTGCGAACAATTTGCGCTGATATGCATAAGTCAGACCTGGGCTAATTTGAGCAAATAATTGGTCTAGCTGTGCAAGATGTGGAATATTACAGGTACCGCAAAGTCTTGCTGCTTGTGTGTTTGGTTTGGGTCATTTGATACGGATAAGCAGGTGTAATGTTTAAGTTGACCTCCAGTTAAGCTTGACTTGCATGCGAAGCTTTAAAACCAAACAAACGAAGGCCAGGCATTGTTTGAGATAAATGCATGAACACCCCCCAGCGCACTCGTGAGCGTAACGCAAATACGTTTTGATGTAGCAACACGGTCCCAATTCAGATGTGCTGACATGTGAAAAAGCAACATTAGCTAATGCACTTCTTAAAGACCATAATCGCTCTTTCCCCTACAGTTAATGAATGCTAATTAGAACTAGCATCATGTTTGCTGGCTGCTTCTCTAATGTGCCGTATTGTTCCTCTTCTCCTGCTTCAGCTCGGCTCTAATGCTGCTGTGCCAGCTATTAAAGTCAGCTAATCCATCTATCTCCACAACTGCCAGCTCCGAAAGCCACTAATAGCTCAGCCACAAAACTGCGCATTTCCGAATTCATTTGATCCTTTGTCTTTGCGCTGGTAAAGCGAGTGGGTGGCATTGCGGTTGAACTTGAATTCCATGCCATACCTGGCTCGGATGCTTAAGGGCTTTTTGAATGAGTGTTTTGTTTTGATGGGACGGATAGATCAGCTCCACTTCCTCAGACGTACAGGCTTGTCTCAAACCGAGACCGAATGTTTGAGACTCCCCAAAGGCTTGTACGGGCACGATGACTTCTGATCCTGAGAAATTACAGGCATTAATTCATATACAATCTGAGTACATAATGCTTCTGTTTTGCATTCTTTTTAATAACATTTTTTTTCCATTAAAAATAACCTGTTATTTTAGTTCAACTGAAAAACTATAATGAATATTACAATTTCTTTTTTGCTTTAATGACAGCAGCAATCGAAATGCACAAACTTGGCGAACATATCACACAGAATAATTTGAGAATGATCAAAGAGCATTATAGCCTACTAATTACTTTAACTAACTAACTAAAAACAAACAAGAGTTTGGGGCTGGTAAGATTTTTAAATTTCCTTTTTTCAGAATTCTTTAATGAACAGAAAGTAAAGAGAAAAACAGCATTTATTTGAAAATCTTTTTGTACCAAAGTAAAGTCTTTACTGTCACTTCTAATCAATTTAATGCATCTTTGCTGAATAAAAGTATTAATTACTTTCAACAGTCCTCAAATTTCAAATTTTAGAAGGGATAAATACAATATAATACAATATTGCAACTAATTGAGAAAGTGTTTAATGAAATGCCCTTTTGTTCTTTAAATTTATCTTAAATAATTTGATTCATAATATACCTCCCCTTGTTTTGTCGGTGGATGGGTGCTATTTTGGGTCAATTACTCACCCACGTACAGTAATAGCCACCACAGATTTTGGCTGCGGGTGTCTGATGTTTATAGTATTTTCCAGCCTGGTAAACTGGTTAGCTTTGGCCTCTTCTCAGACCTCTCTCAGACTGTTCCCATCCTGAGACGCTAATAACTAGCTCTCTGTGACAGACGAAAGGTCCCTTTGTGTTCTAAAATGCCTTTCTTGCATGGCAGCGCACCAAGAATCACAGGCTCGCAAACAGGTGGTGAAGCATCTGAATAACAAATTAAGCTACGCTTTTGCACGAGCCAACTCAACAAATTATTACAATGAATTATGACAGTACAATAACGTCCAAAGGACTAATTTAAGTGTGAGGCGACTGTAGTGGGGTAAGCAAACTGATTTGCTCCATGGAGAGGTATAATATGCAGGATGTGGGCTGGCAGATGGTGTGGTTAGGCAAACCTATGAATATTATGCTTCTCTACCTCTTCAAAGCCATGGAACTTCGCTAAGACGGAAAAACTGGATTTGGATTTATGATGACCATGAGCCAACAAGCCTCTTCACAACTTACTCTCCAATGTCAAACTACAGACAATGGAGTTTAAGTGTTTTTTAATCTAATCTTCAACACATTCTTCAACGCCTACTACCCTGTTCTCTCACGCCTGCTGGTTTCAAAGTTTGATGTGTTTAATCGGAAAAGCCTGTACGTCTCACCAAGATACAATAATTACAGTGCCACCTGATTCCTAAGTGTTGTGGTGTGAGAAATGAAAGAGCCGATGTTCGTTTCATTTAAAAATTTAAATCAGTCAAGCTGTTATACTTTCGATCTTTGAATGGACGTATCAAATGATTTTGGCTCTGAAATTAAATGTTTTTGAAAGATGCCAAGATCATGTGTCTATTCTTCTTAAAGAAATATTCCACCAGGCTGCTCAATTAAAAGAATATTCCAGGTTAAATAAAATTTACTCATAGATTAAAAAGAAATGATTTTTTCTAAATAAAGAAAAAAACAAACCAAAAAAACAAACAAAACAAAATGTGTGTATAGAAATGCTCTTATCAACAGAAGTCTATGGGAAAACAAGTCCAAGCCCATAGTCTTCCACTGAACTGTGTAACTTTTTTGTTGTTGTTTATTTGAGTCTAAATCATTTTCTGTGGTAATCAACAGCATTCTACAGAAGTTGCAGGCCACACTGCATCCTTGTTCATGTAATATAATCTGTCCTGGTGAATAATCGAAACAGTGTTATCATTGTGCAAGGTGGTTTATTTAAAGAGCCACTGTGAAATAAGGAGGCGTTGTGGGAAAAATTGCAGGGTTTTTTTGCACTTTACCTGTGCAAAGCGATATACGATTTAGCAAAAGTGTTTATGAAATTAAATCTGTTGGCTATAAACGAGTGTGAAAAATGTCTCCTCCAATAAAATATGATTGTTGTGAAATGTGTGTGTGAAATAACGGCGTTCTGGGTGGATTTGTGTATGTGTGCATCATCATCCTCACCACAGATGGATGATAAATGACTATAAAAAAAGAGGAAGTGACACATTTTATTTCTTCCAAATAAGAATTAGTGCTTGTGGCCTAGAATAAACCAAATCACTTTGGTTGTAAGTTGCAAACTTAAAAGCGTAAAGCAGGATGACACAGAGCATTAATTTCACTGAACTAACAGGAACTCAGGAT
The DNA here is from genome assembly GCF_012432095.1 of Onychostoma macrolepis. Taxonomy (NCBI): domain Eukaryota; kingdom Metazoa; phylum Chordata; class Actinopteri; order Cypriniformes; family Cyprinidae; genus Onychostoma; species Onychostoma macrolepis. Next base: position 12,225,138 of record NC_081172.1, on the reverse strand, counting down.
GGTTCTGCATAGTTTCCAAACAATAAAACGACTGCGCTCTGGAATGAGGATTAGATTAAATCACTGCTCCGCCACTCAGGCATGAAAAATCCCACAGCATTGCGAAAACATGTCTGGTGGAGGAACAACCTTCTCACCTGACAATCACGGCCACACTTCCATCAAAACAACTGCCATGCATCTCTTCCATAGCTGAAGGACAACGTAACTATCAAGTAATGCTGAAAAGTGTGTATATTAACTTCATTATGACAGCCACTGGCTTAGCCAGAAGCAAATAGCAAAATTTTAAGTCCTCAACAAATGAAAGCCTTTAGAAAGTGATTTACAGGCCTGCTTGCTCAATGTGTACTGGGAAAACAGGTGTGAGAGGCACAAAGTTTTGGAGAGATAGATAATGCGAGCCGATGAAATCTAAGATTACATACCTCACTAATGATGTGGTGGCACAGCTGGGTTGCTGTGTTCTGTTCAGTCACGTAGCTCACACGTCACTAAATACAGGTTTCTTGGGGCCAACAGATCAACGACCGCCCATTAGGTCTGTTCTCTGTCCCTCCGGCCCTATTATTCCTCCATATTACACAATGGTTATATACCCAAGGGCTTCTGACCTAAATAGTGCACATTTTTTTCCATTAAACCTATTGAGGTCTTTTTAATATGTCTGCATCCATTAGCTTCAAAGATATTTGCTTCTGTCTAGCAAGACAATGATAAATACGACTGTCCATGATGAAGATATATATATTTTAAAACATTTTTTAAGAAACAACAATAAAAGACTATGCCTATAAACTTTTTTTCATAATGATAGGGTAACATTTTACAATATATTCCTATAGTTCATGCATTAACAATTAGCAATACATTTGTTATAGTTTTCATTATACTGTATCTGTTAACATTACTTAATAAAAATACAACTGAACTAACAGTTGTAGATCTGAACTAACAATGCATATATGTGTATACACACACTTTTGATTCCCCCCCAAGAAACTGTATTTATTAATTTCCGTTAACAATAGTTAATAAACAATACAAATGGACATGTTAGTTAAGGTCAGCTCAGTTCCTTTAAATTATATTAACATTTTAATAGTGTATTAAACTTGACTATGATTAACAAATGTTTTTTTTTTTTCATTGTCAGTTTATGTTAACTAATGTAGTTAACTAATGTTAATAAATTGGCCCATATACCATTGATTCATTCGTTTTTTAATTTAATATTGAAAATAGAAACATGACAAAAGATGGCTTTGGTTGGTACTGATTTAATTGGTAACACCTATAATGTCATAATTTTCAAATATTGACTAAATTCAGGAATTTAATATTAAAGGTGACAGACAGACATATTTTATAAAGTTAGAAAAATGCCCTTTTCTATAAAATAGCATGTATTATATACATGTATATCATGCCGTCGGATAATGACAGTATCATATAAATTTCTCTATGAAAAAAAACCCTCTAAATAATAATCAAAACGGTAAGATCGTTACTAAAATCGATACTGGTCTGCGCTTCACTATAATGTAGCTTTTCCACACACATTTTGATAACTGGACAGCTAAATAAAATGTGCTGTGCGCCAAAGAAATAGCTTAAAAGGTAGTGTGGCTGCAGATCCGAGGTACATACATATTTCTGCAATAAGCACCTAATATTTGCAAGTAAGGCTCGCTGCACAACACAGGATCCAGGGGGCGTGGATGGATCCATATCTAGGGGGTGGAGATTGGTAGGTTTAAGGGTGGAGATGGGATGGGTTTAGGGATCAGGGGGAGGAGACGGGTAGGTTTAAATATATGTAAGGTGGGAGGAGTTGGATCTGGATCCAACCACGCCCCCTGGATCTCCTCAATATTTGCCATATAGAATCTATGCCTACACAGAAGCAAGCCCTGTCTAGGCGCTTCCTCAGTATGGTTTGTGTCAAGCCATTTGTTAGTCTGGTTGTTTGATGAAAGGAAGTTGAACGCAGGAGTTGCAATAAACGCTTTAACAGCGGAGAACTCTTATTCTGTTGCACAAAACTGAAGACGACATGATGACGACATTTGATCCTTGCTTGAACAATCAGTGGAAAGGGGCGTTTCATTTCCGCCCACACATGGAAATTGAACATTCAAGCTGTTTATCATTTTCTACCCCTGAATGTAAAAACGGAAAATCAAGGCGATTTCTTGTTTTTACATTTTTTTGAAAAAAGGAAATTGGTGCCTTTTTCTCATGTTTCTGTTTTCAATTTTAAATCTAAAAATGAATGAACATACACGGACCATACATGGAACCTTATTGTAGTTTTTATATCTCCCTAAAAAAAAAAAAAATATGAAAGTCTATGCATTTTTATTATTTTTTTTTTTTTGTAATAAATTAGTAGACAGGACCAAAAAAAAGTATACATCATTGTGACAAATTCTTTATAAAAAAAAAAAAGTAATTCAATATTCTACATGCAGTTCCACAGTAGACCTTTGGCTCAACCTCAGTACTGAGGCTACAAGCTTTCTCACACACCTGATGCTGCCTCAGGTGAGTAATAAATACCTTCACAACAACCCTTTGGCTCATAATTCCCCTTGCACAATCAGTGCTACACACAGACCTTTTATAAACGAATGCATGCTCCACAATAAGTAGTCAAAGTTTGCTAAATATAGTGCCAAGGATGGGCTCGGACATGCTCCGGTGCACTCTTGAAGGAAGCCAACCTGAGGCAAGGGCAGTCGGCACTCTCTTTTGTGACCGCCTGAATACTTAGACGAACTCATAACTCAGTGCTGCCCATCTCCAGGTGTGATGGAATGCATCTCCGCACCGCCTCATATGTAGGGTAGTTCTTAATGAGCCGTTTCAGACAGACAGACAGATACACACACAAACAGAAGAGGCTGTCGGAAGCAGATGCCAAATCACTATGCAAAGATTTATCATTATGACAAGTCTCTTTGTGAGCTGTTGTCTGTTATCAAGTGTGTTGTCTTTGCGTTTCTTATCTGGCTGTTGCCAAAACAACCAACAAGTCTATGATGAGAGATCCGTCCAGGCCAACATTCTGTGTGTCTTTGTGTGTGTGCGTGCGAATGTGCAGTTACATGAAGTGCTTGTCTGACAGGGTTGGGTGTGTGTACTCTTGTGTTGCGGAGAGAGGGCGTAGGAAGCCTCCAGGCTGACTGGCTTCTCCTCTCTACCCTTCATTTAAACCTGGTGTAAAAACACAAGTAATTCACTTCACCTGCTTTACCACATTTCAGTAGCTCTCGTAAACACCTGTTTAAATCTTTCACCCCATCTCTATATCTGTGCCAAGAAAAAGGTTCTTCTGTATCTCCTATTACCGGGCATGCAAATACTGACATGCGTCATGCGTGCTTATCAGCCCTTAGACGTACTGGGAAGCAGATCTATGGAGATATTTGCTTGGGGCTGTTTTGTCTATCACATTACAAGCCTTATTAACCTATTGTTTTTCCTGGTTAAAGCTTAAACTGATTTAATTTTCACTGTGTTAGGATAACTCATGTCTGTGTATCTGTTAAGCAAAATCACATGAGCAAAAGTGCAGTTGTTCCCATTCTAACATGTGCTATCGATACTGATTTTTATACAAGTTCAATTGACAAGAAGCTAATAGTGAGTAACTTACATTTTATAAACAATATTTACACTTTGTCTTTTTTTGCTCCACCAACGAAAATAATTTCGAACTAAGGAACAGCACAATTTACTCTTGTTTCACAATTTACCAAGCAACACAAAACAGGGCACTATTTAATTAATCTCTTGAACAAATCGTTTGAGTGAATAATTCAATGACTCACCCGTAAAGACCGTCCCTTGTTTCAGTCCTGAACAAATTAGCGTTTTTGAACAAACTGGTTGAGTGAATAATTCATTGACTCACTCATAAAGACTGTCACTTGTTTCATCAATGTTTTCTGAATAAATCGGTTAAGCAAATGATTCAATATCTCACTCAAAATTATGGTGACTGCATCTGAATATGCATACTTATCTACTGTATAGTAGGCAAAAACAGAATGTGAAAAGAGTCGTATGTCCAAATTCACAGTATTCACAAAACAGTAAGTACCCAGAAGACCTACTTCTTCTGGAGAAATTCTGTAATGCTCATCTGATGGACACTCCCATGAGCCCAGGGGAAAGGTTTTTTGATTGGCAGTGAAGCAACACAACACTGTAAGTCACATGACAATGACATGATGAATGTAGTATGTCCGGATTATATTCATACAACACACATTAATGCCATATAGAACATTCTTTTATAACAGTCACAAAGTAATTACTTATTCAAAAAAAGTACCCACTCAGAGACTGTGATTTTCGATGTAGCCGACCACTTACTTATTTTCTGAACAAATCAGTGTTTTTGAAAAAATTTGTTGAATGATTAAATGGCTCACTTATAATGCATTATTGTGACCTGCAGAAAGAGTCACTAAACTGATGCTAAAATGCACTACAGGATGCTTGCTTTTATACAGTTTTATAAAAACATTAAATCACAGATTTTTATATATATATATATTATGGCATGCCATTCAGGAAATTATGATATTTATAATATGATGATTGAATATATGGAATGAAAGTCTGAATATATGGAATGAAACTTGAATATATGGAATGAAAGTATGAATATATGGAATGAAACTTGAATATATTGAATGAAAGTATGAATATATGGAATGAAACTTGAATATATGGAATAAAAGTTTGAATATATGGAATGAAATTTGAATATATGGAATGAAACTTGAATATATTGAATGAAAGTTTGAATATATGGAATGAAACGAATATATTGAATGGAAGTTTGAATATATGGAATTAAAATCTGAATATATAGAATGAAATTTGCAGTGTATGGAATTAAAATGTAAATTTGACAGTATTTAATGAATAATAATTTACTGTAGCTAGTTATATCCTTGTTATCAGAACAATAGTTTTCTGAATTGAATGACTTTAAAAATATAATTTCCTCAAATTGTCCAATACTTTGTTGAACTAAAAATTTTAGCAACAGCTGATCATATACCAAACAAACAATACCAAACAGTTTGGAGTGTACATCCCATCATCTCAGACATTTCACACAGTGTTAATTCTGACAGCATTTTGCTTTAGTTTTAGTCTTTTGACTAAAATGCCATATAGTTTTAGTCATATTTTAGTCATTTGAATTGTTTTAGTTTTAGTCTAGTTTTAGTTGACTAAAAATACAGTAGATGTATTCGACTAAAATCTACTGAGTTTGGTTAAAATGTAATGCATTAATTAAGCATTTACTGTAAGTATCAAACAACTATTACTTGAATACATGACTAAACTGACAGTTTGACAATTGTGTGTGTTTTTTGACAATTCAAGTGCAAAAAGACAAAATAGAGCTCAATTCTGTGCTCATCAGGGCCTAACACATACTTTTTATGGCTCTAATTAACTATAATAATCCTGATAGTAAAATCTATTTATTGAATAATATGTCAAATAATGTCCTTAGTCTTTCCTTCCTGTGATTGGAATCCCCGAAACCAGACCGAAATACACCGGAATTCTTATTTGCAGGATGTTCATTCAAGTTCATGAGGGAGATAAAATATGCATTCTTACAACCGTCTAAAACACATTACCATATAAACATTGTAAAGTAAACATCGCTATAATTAATCAGCATTAGTTCATAAGCAGTTGCCTGTCATAAATGTGTGCTATTCATTTATTGCAAACCGCTCTAAATCAGTTTGAAGCACTGTTGTTCGAGCCTGTAGAACATGCAACAGCGCAGTTTTCCCGCGGTTAGATCAGAACGTTACAATTCATATGTGCACATCTATCACACAGGACGTCAGTTCTGACTGGGAATTTTCATCTCATTTTTATTTGTCGACAAAAATAGCATCGATGTAGATTACTACACAACTACACAAGTTTTTTTTTTTTTTTTACCTGTAAGATACCATTCACTTGTTTCAAAATACATTAATGTAAATCATCCACCCAATTCAAGTTTCGTCCCATATATTCAAACTTTCATTCAATATATTCAAGTTTCATTCCATATATTCAAACTTTCATTCAATATATTCAAGTTTCATTCCATATATTCAAGTTTCATTCCATATATTCAAACTTTCATTCAATATATTCAAGTTTCATTCCATATATTCAAACTTTCATTCAATATATTCAAGTTTCATTCCATATATTCAAGTTTCATTCCATATATTCAAACTTTCATTCAATATATTCAAGTTTCATTCCATATTTTTAAACTTTCATTCAATATATTCAAGTTTCATTCCATATATTCAAACTTTCATCCCATATATTCAAGTTTCATCCCATATATTCAAGTTTCATTCCATATATTCAAGTTTCATCCCATATATTCAAGTTTCATTCCATATATTCAAGTTTCATTCCATATTTTTAAACTTTCATTCAATATATTCAAACTTTCATTCAATATATTCAAGTTTCATTCCATATATTCAAACTTTCATCCCATATATTCAAGTTTCATCCCATATATTCAAGTTTCATTCCATATATTCAAGTTTCATTCCATATATTCAAGTTTCATCCCATATATTCATACTTTCATCCCATATATTCAAGTTTCATTCCATATATTCAAACTTTCATTCCATATATTCAAACTTTCATTCCATATATTCAAGTTTAATTCGATATATTCATACTTTCATTCGATATATTCAAACTTTCATTCCATATAATCAAGTTTCATTCCATTCCATAGACTCAAATTTTCCTGAATGGCATGCCATAATATATATATATATATATATATATATACAGTATATATATATATATATATATATATATATATATAAAAATTCAACAACTACCTTACTAACTATCAATAAGCAGCAAATTAGGAGTTCATTGAGGCAAAAGTCATAGTAAATGTTTGTTACTAGTGTGAACTGGACCTTAAAATAAAGTGTGACCGCATGCTGCAATGCTGAAATACCTACGGTCAAATCACAGCCATGTTCCATACAAGAGCTCTTGTTTGTGTGATATTGCTTAAACAGACACTAACAGCTAAGATTACCTACAAGCACAGCTTAAATTTTACAATTTGGCTTGCTTTCAGTCTGAGGAAAGTGAAAGACATCATTTGGCATTTCCCCCAGAGTGAGACTGGGAAATAAATCTTAAGACAACGGTTTGTTACACCTCGTAAGCGTATAATAAGTGGCTGTCACAGGTCAGGAATGTGTAATGGCCACTGGCATTAGTCTTAATTGCACCGCAAGGCCTCGGATGAGTGACGACTGACATACTAGAGATGAAAGATAAAGCAGAACAAAGCTGAACGGCACGCAGCAGATCAGCTGATAAAATATAACTGAAATCTCTTTTGAAAACAGAGTTAAAAAGAGGTTGTGCAAAATCAAAACAGAGATTCTACTGCATGATAAAACAGGTTTGCATTTTGATATGAACTATAATATTCCTTTGCGGTCCCAAGAGATAATGTAGGGTTTCACCTTGACATTACCGATGACTGAAATAACATAGCTTAACTCAGTAGTTCCTTGTAATTGTGACAAGCCAGTTTCAAACAGGAAGTGACTGCGACAGAGAGGGGATATCTGGTCGTCATCAGTAGATTCTCAGGTGTCCTATCACATGCTCGATCCATCTCCCAGCCATTTTTTCCCACACGCTGGGGCCAACCACGTGAATGAGCTCCGGCCTCTGCCCACCCTTGCCCTTCTGGCCTGAAGGATTTATTGGTCAGCTGCTCCCAAAAGTCTCTTTAAAAGCAAATGTGCTCCATGTTCTCCAGTCAGCCCACACATGCTCTCTTCGTCAGGCAAACATTTATCGCCTCGGCTGAACATTTCTATTAGTTCAACCTCCTACATCCCAGTCAGCCGAGCTTTATTTATGATCATTACCCAATTATAGCTGTGTCGTACATGACAATTAATGAGGGCAGAATTATGGGGGCAACAGGCCTCACCTGTAAATACCCGCTAAAGAGGCACCTTAGCCTTCAGTGGCAGTGCTAATCCTTCAGAAAGAGCGAGACTGTGGCTGGCTAGAGTTTTTAGAGCTTGTGTCTCTGGTGCAGTGAGATATCTGAGCCCTCTCCATTAGTCTACCGCAGCGCACTGAGAAAGCACAACCCTATTTCATGCCAGCTCCCAAATAGTGTGGAGAATTTGCGAGGCAGTTAGTGGCCGTCATTAATATCCACCCGGGCCCAGGCTGACAGCTGCTGATTGGAATGGAGAGCCCCTGTAAAGCAGACAGCTACAAATTTCCCTGACAGCTCGGCGTCCATTACCCACAGTCAGCTGCCAAAACAGCAGTAATAAGAGACGCAGAGAGAGAGAGAGAGCGGCAAACATGCCCCCTCTCGCAAACTCTCTATCACACACCATGCCACACACACACACAGAATAGCAGCAACCTATTCATTTCTATGCACTCATGACAGAAGGAATACTGTATTATACATTTGTTGGTTAGTGTAAGGTGAGAACAAGCCCAGCAAAGATGGACCTAATATAAATTTTCTTATAGTGACGTTATAGAGTTCAACAGTATCTGCCCACTTTCACAGCGGCCTTGGTTCTGGAAGTATTTTTCCCATTCATTCTCCCATAGGGATTTAAAAAAATTATTTGTTTACAAATTATAAACCATGAACCAAACCAACCACACTCTAAAAAAATTATTCAGTGGATCTGTTGCCACTACTTAATTTAATGCATTAGTGCAAGTTAAAAATTCCAATTTATTGATTTAATTAAACGTTTTAAGTTTTTAACATTTTTTTATGAGTTGTCCTGACATCTTAATGTTCATAATTACATCAACGTAATATTGTGTGTAACTTCAACTTAAATATCTGTGTTAATTTGTTTAAAACATTATTTAAGTTGTACTGACTCAATGTAATTAGCTCCATAACTTCAGGTTCCCAGCATGCTTTGCATGTGACTGAATAATGAGCGGTAATGTAGAAATAAACTAATATTTTATGCATCTCTATTCAAGATCAGAACAGGAGAAGATTTATTAATGTTCAGTGTTCTGTTCTTTTGGTATTTATAAGTGTTTCTGTTATGTTGGTGGTTTTTAAGAGATTACCATTGTGCTGAAGAGTAGAGCATTTGCTTAGGTTGAGAACAGACTCACTGGGCATTGTCTTACATGCTGTTTCAATCAGAAGGCATTTGGTTGAAAATGCTAAAAGATTGGTTTCTTGACGGCATTAAATATTGTTTCATCAAAATAGAATACTTTAGTAGTTTTTGTAACCAGTGTCCATGATTGAATCAAATTTAAAACAATGTGAAAAAACAAGTTAAAACAACTTAATTTTTATGAGTATTCATATAGTGCAATATAGTTTATTGGTTGAATTTAATTTCAGAAGAAGTTGCCTTAACTCAAAAAAAATAGATGCAAACTGTTGCGTAAATGTTTTTTGTTGCGTCCAAACAATATTTTTTAGAGTGCAGCAATGAGGTGAATCACAATATTAAAAATATTGATTTAAAGCAAAAAAGCATTTGTAAATCAGACAAAAAGTTACTCTGTACTTAATGGCTTTAATGAGTGAAACAACGACAATCAAAACAAATTTGCAAATTTTTATTTCCAGAATCCTGCTGTTGCACTCTATTAGATAACCTTCTAGATTACTAGCCCGATCACCTTACCTAATTAATATTCATGAAGTTCCAAGTTCCATGCTCGCGCACACACACACACACACACACAAACAATAGTGTGATGGGCAGTGATGAGCCTGAACTAACCAGCAAGCAAATGTGTCACTATTATTTTGATTTACACAGTCACAGCGCTTCAATATACACTCAATGTAACAAGCATTAAACTGATTTATTGCTCGCTTACATTTCACGCATGGGTCCACTAATGCCTCTACACTGCAGATTGATGTGAGATATTTGGGTCACTTAATTATAGCCAGGCCTTTTTAAGTCCTAAAACAGAGGTGACAGGGTGTTAAAATGCCAGCCAGTTTGCCTTGCTGGAAAACCCAGCTTGTGGTGGTAGCTGTGTTTTGGAACATGGCAGCTGGTTTCTAGGTAGTCTAAGCAGGTCTTTTGCTGGTCAACCAGCTACAAACACGCCACCATGTACTAAAACACTGTGTAGCTATTTTGCAGCAGGGCTCAGTATCTTCCACACATACAGTGTGGAATATTGTGTGTGTGTCTAAGGTGAAACCGAAATGAGGTTTAGGTCATTGGAACATATCTCGCAACGCCACAGGTAAAGATATTTCAGGATTGTTATTATATTCCAGAGGCCTAACTCCAATATTAACACCTATGTCGGCTTTCTGCCTGACACCCAGCACACACACACACACACACACATATATAGCCCCACTTGTTTGTATATGCACATTAAACTCATAGACAAGATACACATACCCTCCTTCAATCCCCCCCACAACTGCACTGTAATTCTTCCACCAAGCGACAGGACAACTGGAAGCTCAGGGCGCAATATTTTACAGCTCCCTTTTATTGCATCTCCTCCCCTGCCAATCTTACCCCCGTCAGCAATAAAACACTCCATAATAAAAGCCCCTCTCCCTTAGCGCCTGCCACACCACCGCCGCAGATAATCCTGCCGGATCACGGCACTCTGCCCGCGCATAGCTGCCAGTGCTGTCGCATGGCTAACCCGACGTCTCTTTCAGCTCGGTTATTATAATGTTCGCTCTTTTATTGCGGCGAGCGTCAATTGAAAAGAGCAGCACCGCCCTGAAAATCTAAGCGTACAAGCCGTTAACACGAGCCAGGCCCCAAATGGGCCCTGGGAGTTATTCATCATCGGCTCTCTCAGACAAAGGCACGACTTACCTTCATATTTCTGAACAAAGGCGATATGCACTCAATAAAGGGAATATTACAGCGTTGCAGTGGAGGAGATAAAATATGCCCATACAAAGACAAGCAGCCGCTGTGCCGGGATGTGGATAGATAGCTGAACCCGAAGCTACTTAATTAACCATGATAAACCATGGGTTTGAAACCAAGACGTGGTACAAATTCAAGTCTTCTGCATAAGCACCACAAATTAATGTGTCCATGCACTATATCATTTTTTTTGTGAGTGATATGCTTGCATTTTAATGACATCAGTGCATAATAATTAGCATAATTCAAGTTTTGCGTAATTCACTTCGTAGCATCTGCTTCTTCCACAGTGCTGAAATACTTTGCTACATATAAAGTTGAGTGTGCTGTTACAATGACTTAATTTCCTGTAATGCATTTTCAATGCAACTCTGTCTGTCTGCTGCAGTTTGAAAGACCTTCATAGCCATTCCTGTTTTAGCTAAGCACACGGTTGTATCAGAGCACTGCAGGCACCTTGCTCTTGTTAGAAGTGAAGCACTGCTGGCTGTGAAGCCCGCCTGCACTAAATTAGTTCTCCTTTGGAAAGGAGGCCAATGTTTGAACCAACCACTGAGCACTGCACATCTATGCCAAACTCCACTGCTGCAGAACACCAAATGCTCTCTGTAAGCAATTAAACACACATTCAGATATCAGGCACAAATTTAAATCACAATACAATTTAGATGCCTACTTTTTCTTTTTTTTTTACATTCATGGGGTCAAACTACTGTCTAAAATGTCTTGCACAATTTAAAATGTACCCAAAGACCACAATATGCTTTGTACACTGGCATTCAAAAGTTTGGGGCTGGAAAGATTGTTTGAAAAAAAGACTCTCATGTTTACCAATCTGCATTTATTTGATCATAAATACAGTAAAAAAGTAAAACTGTCAAATATTTTCACAATTAAAAATTGAATTTGCTATTTAAATATATTTCAAAATGTAATTTATTTCTGTGATGGAAAAACTGAATTTGAGCAGCCATTACTCCAGTCCTCAGTGTCACATGATAATTCAGAAATCTTTATAATATGCTGATTTGGTTCTAAAGAAACTTTTTTAATTATTATTAACAATGCTCAAAACAGCTGCTTAATATTTTTGTGGAATATTTTTTCAGGATTCTTTAATATACAGAAAGTTCAAAAGAACAGTTTTTGTTTGAAATAGAAATAGAAAAGCACTTACTGTCACTTTTGATTGATTTAACGTGTCCGTGCTGAATAAAAGTATTCATTTCATTAAATAAATAAATACATTTAAAATAAATACAAATGTTTTTGAGAAAGTGTAATTAAATCTTCTATAAATTTCACTTATCTATTTAATAAATTAGAAATGTGGAAATATGAACCAATATTCAATAACGTAAGCATTATCAAATTAGTGGAAACATGGGACAAGGAATGTATAGAATTTTATGAATAACTGGCATTCCAGTTCCTTGAAAAACTGCAGTTTTCTGATGAACTCCACCCGTACAGAATTCAGGGCCTAGTTATGACCTTTCAAATGCACTGTTTGACTGTAGGAGAGCAAATCTTAAGATATCTTATTATTATATTATATTATTATTATATTATTATTATATTTTCCATGTATCTATGCCCCCTTTATCTCTTGGCATTTCTGTAATTGATGTGTTCGATATAAGAAATCCTGCAGTGTTTCACAGGAAGACGTTTCTGTCTATACAGCTCATCTCCAAAAAAAAAGTCATGAGCAGGATGTAGCTATTTTCATAGTCCTCGCCCTAATCATTGTTGTCATGAATAAAAATAAAAACACTAGTTTGTTTGTAAGTTATCTGACGTGGTGTATGTGGAGCTTTATTGTGCTCACAGTTCACTCGCTATTTATGACACAGGATGTTCCATCTGGCCATGTTTCCTGTCTGAGGGCTCTTTCAGGATGTGCTCCCTGGATCTGCTTACACTTCTCTGGGACATCTGTAAGGCACTTCTGGGTGTAATACGGAACCTCTCCCTGAGCTCAAAGGGGCTTCTGCTTTTCCCATTATATGGACATGCTGGAGAGTCTGTTGACAGTCATTACCCACCCCCCATGATACGTGAGAGCTTTCCATAACACGGTAATTGTCTGTTTAGGTTAACATTTGGCTCTCATTGCTGTTTTGTCTTAGTGAGGTGTGTAAACAAAGACTCATAGTTAGAATAAAGTTCTAGTTCTGTTTTGGTCCAGCAAAATGAATGAGAAAATGGATGAAAATTATGAATCATCCTTTGAATCAAAGCATCTGGCAAATGCATACAAATGACAAATTATATAAAATATTATTGCAAACAAGTATGCCATTTTAAGTAAGTATGCCATTTTATAAAATAATATCTGACGTCTGTTTATAAAATTGTATTTTATTTATTTATTTATTTATTTTTTGCAATTACATTTTGCATAATTATTTTTTTTTTTACTAGTATCAATCCTGATAATAACTACCAAAAATCTTCAGGATTTTAAACCTTTAAATGCCAGTTTTTTTTTTTTTTCAGCAGAAGCAGAAAACAGGAAAAAGTGAGTGAGGCCAAAAATGAAAAAAATCTCCCTAAGGATGCACAGAAGGTTAAAAATGAGACGTACATTTTATTGATTATGGAAGTAGTAATTGATCAAATGATGGAAGAGCATTATAACTGGTTTATGTATATGCTGATCCATGGTGCATCTTTCCTTTAGTAAATTGGGTATTAACACAACACAGACAGTGTGTGCAAATAAACGGCTCCATCAGCAGACACAATTCATTCAATGGCCACGAAGAAATTCTGGATCACAAGGTTTTCTTCTTTAATGAATGCGCAGGAGAGCTGGAGGCTGACATTTGTCAATTACAGGGCAGGAGTTGTTTTTCCTGCACTGCCTCACAGATTAGTCCCACATGCCTGCACTCTCGGTCCCTATTGAATCAGTTGTCTTTAATGGCAGCAGGGGGAAATTGAAGGGCTCTGTGTGCGATTTGTCCCGTTGCTGTGGAGCAGATGGTGGATATCAGTGTCAGGCTTTGAGTGGCGAGTAGCTCAGGGAACAGGAAATGGCACGGCCGATGGCCAGATCTAAGGCAGCGTGAAAGCGGCATTCGTCACACATTTCCATGGCAGCGTCGCTCATTAGCATTACCTGGATATGCATGATAGGGGTTGATGGGCGAACAGGGAACAGGGGACATTTATGCGTCATTGGGACATACCAAGTGATAGACAGAGGGGAGGATATTGTGCTGTTTTATATTATAAGGCCAGTATTATGGGAAGATACACTCAGTTTTTAGAATTCAACTTGTGCTTTGGGTTAGTCCAACCATGACAAACATCATCCATCTGAAGGTGGTAAAAACTTTTGCAGGAATGTACTAACACACACACACACACACACACACACACACAAACACTGAGATAAGGATAAAGAACAAGAAGTGGTGAGATAAGCTGGACAAAGAAGTGAAAGGTAAACATCCTGTCTACGTGCTTTGAGTTTGAATGTGTTTTCTTCTCACACTGATCACAGACCACAGTATCCCACTACAACACTACTGTTAAGAGAATCACTCAAACAGCAAACCCTTCCGTCAGTCAGAAAACTGAACCCTCGGCAGGGATAGTTTACTCAAAAATCATTCTTTACATTATTAATAATTCAAAGGTATTATTTACCCCCAGGTTGTTCAAAACCTAATACCCATATACAGTATCATTTAAGAAGTTTGGGGTTAGTACGATTTTTTTAACAGAAATTAATACTTTTATTCAGCAACAATGCTTTCAATTAATCAAAAGGACAGTAAAGACATTTATAATGCAAATTATTTCAAAATTCAAATAACTGCTGTTCTTTCATTCAATTTATATTCATAAAAGAACTCTTTCCACAAAAACATGAAATAATAAGAAATGTTTCTTGAGCACCAAATCAGCATTAAAATCATGAAGACTGGAGTAATGATGAAGAAAATTCCTCTTTGCCATCACAGAAATAAATTACATTTTAAAAGATATTAATAGAAAACTGTAATTTTAAATATTATATGTCCCATATTACTTTTTTACTGCATTTCTGATCAAATAAATGCAGCCTTATTGAGTGCAAGGGGCTTCTTTCAGAAACAAAGTTATGACCCCAAACTTTCAAACATTTTTTAAGTATTTTTTGAGCTTAACTTCAAATCAGCTATGTAAAGACTCAGAAATTCTCAAAATTTGTGTGTTCCAAAATGAATAAAATAAAACAAAAACTTTTTTTGGCGGGCCACGAGGATGAGTGAATAATGATTGAATTTTTGGTTAAACTATTCCTTGCAGGTTGATCTTATCAGATCAATAATTAATGTGTCAGATGAGGGCAGAAGAGAGCGATGCTAAATTACCAAAAAATAGCAACATCCACCACCTCGCAGGAGTTCACACGCAGGGGCATCAGCTCAACAGTCCGTGTTGGACAAATACTAGCGGGGAGGCGCTGCTTCTTGCCAGAGCACCTTCTGTTGGTGTCACGTTAGTGTCAGTCAGCTTTAATTAGTCTGAGTTCATGTTAGCCCACCGGTGAATGTACTCCCAGCAGGTGACTTTGGCAGCGAGGCAGAGCAGCATAACGACCTTGTGAGAATTTATCTGCTTTTATCTCCCCTTTTTCCTTCCACCGTAAAATCATTTGTCACAAATTAGCATGCAATTTCTTGCCGCCTGGTGCCATTTTGAGATCTCCATTGTTGTTGTTATTACTGTTTTTGACTCAGCTGATGAGGGAGGAAATTATAGTGCTTTCCTGATCTTGGATTTGTTTCAATGGCAGCTCACCTGCTATCTACTGCCGCCACCTCAGAGGTCAGAGTAAGTGGGAGTGCGGCCAATCCGTACCAGGCGAGTACATTGTGCTCCATTCTTTCTTTAAGCTCATTAAAGCGCTCATCTGTTACTCTCTTTCCCCACACATCTACTGCACGCCCTTAAAAATCTATAAAAATGCTTTCTCTCTTCCAAATACCTGTGCTTATCTCGGCCCGATGACAGGAGCGAATAGTGAAGCACAGTTAAAATGGCCCTAAGCCCCAGCAGCCTTAACCGCAGTCCCTCAACATCAAATAGACATCCAAAGCACACTTGAAGCCCTGCTAATGCGAGCCAATTGAAGTCTCTAGACCTGCGCCAGGCCGCGCAGTATCGCTTCCCCTTGGCAGTCATCTCTGTGGTTAATCTGATCACAGTGCAGTGTTAACAACACATGGCCTGGCCCTGGAGCCTGCTCTAAATGAGGTTACATCCCAAGCAATACCTTGATGAATAATTAAAAGCCCAGACGCAGAACTTGAAGTGACTTAGCCAGCGACCCTGGGGTCTAATCACATGGTCAAGCCATATTTGGCCATCTATCCAATGCCATCGCCGTCACTCACTGTATTTTTCATATGCCCTCGTTCTTTCTCGCATACACACACACACACGCGCAGTCATCGCTATGGTTTGTTGGGCATCTGCCAGAGCTGACAGTGAGCATGATGGCCATGTTATTCTCCTTTGGGCTCACAGTCAGACAACTACTGGCATCTGTTAGTTAAAACAATCTGCCCTTATAAACAGTGAAAGTGTCTTTGACGTTGATCATCATGCTTTTTTTGTGTGTGTCATTTTTCCACAGCATTTCATACACACAACTTTTTTACCTATTATCGCTTAATTTTCATAGGTTATCTGTGACATTTAAATGTACTTATTTATGCATAATTAATTTCAACTAAGCCTAAATCTAATCCCAACCCTATAGTAAGTACATGTTGTTAATTAATATTACTCAGTACCTGTATAATTACATTGTAACAAATAAAGTGCAACCAGTTTATATTTTGCATTTTGAAGTTGAATTTAAAAACTGAAGGTAATTTTGAAAGGGCATGATGTTTACACTACGACAGATGATATTTCATATACTTTTATATTCTAATATGTTAATAAAAAATCCTGTCTTTTCTGTGCTCACTTTTTCGTTTTTTCCCCTGTGCAATATTTTAGTCAGACTGCTCAAACATATAACATGCAAATAAAACTGGCTTTTAAGAGCAAATTGACTGTACCAAAGTAAACAAAATCTTCATCTGTAAACAAAATAGGTTCTCCAAATGTCTGAAGCACGGCATCTAATCTGGGTCTGCATGTCACAAATGACAAAAACACAAACATAAATATTACACCTGCATACAGACCAACATTACAACACCTCACTGACAAACATGACTTCCAGAGCTTCAAATCTTTGCAGTCTGAAATATTATAGCTTATAATATAATATAATATAATATAATATAATATAATATAATATAATATAATATAATATAATATAATATAATATAATATAATATAATATAATATAATATAAAATATATAAATACCAAACCAGAAAAACATTGAAAAACCGCAGATTTGCAATGGGAAAGTTGTATTTACTGCTGTAGAAACATTAAAACAAAGGCTTGCATATAAATCCAGTGTGACATCAGTTCTCTTTCACCGTGGAGTGGGAGCCATTAGGGACATCTTTATGCCAAAGGCCTTCATCCATATCTATGCATCAGTTTAGAGAAGCCAACATACGACATAAAATGATTCCAGATAAAAGAGATTAAAGAAAGGTTCGCCGTTTTCCACGCAGTCTCACTGACAGAAACATGAGGCACGGTGACCTTCTGAATCTAATTTACAAACATAAAAGATATTGCACTGCCACAGAAGTATCAAAGGACTCTGAGAGAGCGGGAAAATACGTGAACGTGGAAAAAAAAAAAAACGTTTGACTGCTCAATGGTTCTCTGTGAGCATGATGTGTCAAGGTTGAAAATGATGAAGAATATGAAGACAGGGATTAGATGGGAAATTGTTCCTCTATTTTACTGACTGGTATTCAGCTACTCTGCTTTGATGCTGGTGATAAATGTCATGCCCAGATCCACATGGCAGCTGGGGAACTGGGATAAAGGGAGGAAGGGCCACACAATTTCAGATTTTTTATTTGCCTGCAAGTGCAAAAATGTAGTGCTTGCCCTCAAAATTACCTCATGCTCTCTCTTCAATGACTAAGGGAATCAAAAATATCTAAAGTGGAAAATGTATTCTTTTTAGAAGGGCCTTTAGAAACTCAAGATGTTCAAATGCGTTATTTTTGGTCTTTTTAAACCGCAACTATGGGATTGTTTTCATTTCCTCCAACCCTGAGTAGGGCTCATGACCCTGAGGAAAAAAAGCAGGAACTCTTACTAGCATTTTTTTTTTTTTTTTTTTAAATAAATAAGGTTATCTGATAAAAGGCAAACCCATATAATCCATTAAATCTTGCTATATGCCCCTCTTCTTTATGATTAAGCAACGTTTCCATGCATGCGCAATATTTTTACACGCAATATTTTCATAAGGCCAACCCAGAAGCAAGTAGACACTATAAACAGTTATTCATAAACGAACAGCAACACTTTAAACAGTTTTTACACAGTTCCTCTGAATTACAGCTATTATGCGTTAAAAAACCCACCATAAACATGACATAAAAATCAGTTGAAGTGTAAATAAAAAAAGAAATCTGGATGGAAATTGCATGGTGCTGGTTTAATAGCTCTGCCCATCAAACAGATTCAGGCCTGCTGTGATCTCTGTGAGTGCTTGACACCTGTGACGCATGTGCCTCTTTTGTTTATGTAGAGATGGCAGTATAAACATGTGTCCTCCCTGGAGACGTATGGTAAATTTACCTTTTCCCCTCGATGCTGGACCGAAACATCAACATTAATCTTTCTCTCAATGAGACAGAGAGAACATTTGTAGACATAAGGCTAGTCGAGTTAGCCAAGACAAACCTCTCATATCCTAAAAATGCCAAGAGTCCAGCTCTTATGCCAAAAACCACAGCAGGCCTTAGGTGGTTGGAGAAATCTTTCCAATGAAAATGTTTACATGAAGAAAGCCCTTTTTTTCTTCTGTATAAAGTCGAGCTGGGGCAAAAGCCACACTGACACACATTGTGAGGGTCATAAGTATAGCAACCTGCTGACAAACATGCTGTAGACTGAAAATGCGGCCCTCTTCAGCAGAGAACCTTCACTCACACTCTTGAACTAAATGGAAACATGCAATTTGTCTCTGTGTCTTTTCACTCCGCCACACACATGCAAATACATATGCTGAACATACTAAAAAAAAGCCTCATTTCAGATAATACAAACATTACCCAGTCAACAAGACCTAACAGACCACATCTTAACCCCAAATGGGGCTTTCTGACAGACAAAACAACCATTGTGGTTGTACTTGCGTTCCTAAGAGCCAGTAAAGACGTCTGGGATGAAGGCTTGACAGGGAAGCCAAATGACGCAGTCTAAGGAATGTATTCATGATGATAAATTCCCTGTAATGAAGAAATTCACAATATACTGAAGATATAAGAATGTTGCTTGTTCACTGTTTTCTATGTGACCCCATGATCCAAAAAATAAAATTAAAATAATATTTAAAAAAGGTATAGGGACTTTACACTTTAGTATATGGACCAATTCTCACTATTAACTAGTTGCTTATTAGCATGCCTATTATTAACATATTGGCTGTTTATTAGTAGTCTACTTCTAAAGCACATATTCTGCATGCATGATACATCCCTAATCCTACCCAATACCTAAACTTAACAACTACCTTACTAACTACTGTTAAGCAGCAAATTATGAATTTACAGAAGCAAAAGTTAAATAGTTAACAGTTTGTTAATGGCAAGAATTGGACCTTTAAATAAATAAAAATAAAAACTATACTAGAAAATATTTCTATGCCATTATATTACTGTGTGCTGTTTAGGTATAATGTGGAGTAATTTATCTTACCTGTACCCTTTTATCACTTATCATATATATATATATATATATATATATATATATATATATATATATATATATATATATTAAAGCACCCCTATTATGGATTCAGTATCACATCCAGCAGGCAACAACAACAAAAAAAAATGCTAAAGATTTTGGACTTGTACAAAGTTGCTAGATAATATATGATTTTCACAGCAATTGAAGTGTACTATTTGTTCCACATCCAGCCTAACAAATACAGTCACTTTATTTGCTTACACAGGCCAAAGTTTGTTTCTTCCCCTGTGTGTGCCTGTGTTCTTATGTGTAGATTGTGTTTTGCCTGGGGCTCAGCCATGTCTGGACCTGCATACAGGAGGGAGCCGCCACAGCCGGATAATGAAGAGTTCTATGGAGGTGACAGAATGGGTAGCAGGTATGCAGTTGAACTCGGCCCAAACCATCCGATCAACTGCTTTCTGTCACACACATACACACACACCTACCGCACAGGCATATTTATAGTGCACTGACAGAGCCGCAGACAGATGTCACCTTCAAGCAACAATCTCCAGGGGAAAAATACAATGTGTGCACCTACACAGCTCACCAGCGAACTGCAGATTGTACAAACAAAGCAGAACATGAGAACTAAATCAACCCACGTATAATTCAGCTTGATTGTGCCTGTAAGGCTCCGATAAACACACATGCATGCTTTAAGGCCAGTGGGTTTCTCTCCGGTGAGAGATTTGGTGTTTATAATGTATGAGTGACCGAAGACAGTGGTAGAGCTGTCAGGCCTAATAAGATGAAGGCTGAACTTTATGTATCCATACAGGAGAAGGGGGGCGGATGGGCTTTGGAAGTGATTTTCACTAACTCTCAAGCTGTAGCTCCTCTAAGCTTGGCCCTGCAGTAAAGTGATAAAGAGGAAGAGAGACGGATTGGTACCCGGAGTGGTCGAGAGAGTTATAAAAAGAGTGGAAGACAAAGAGAGAGAGAAAGGGGAGGGCTATGCTTCTCAACCTCGAAGCACATGACGTGGTGTCGTAACACATCAATACTAAAACACGGCACGGCAGAGCAACAACCGCCAACCACCCCTCCAGATCCTTAATAATTCATACTGACGGTAATTCAGCGGGACAAAAGATGTCATCCTTTCTCATTTGATGTCATCAATAAGAAATGCCATTCAATCCCACTTTGCGTCTTTACGGGGAATATTCGGTAAACAAAGCTTGACAGTCGGTGACAAGGGGAATTTGGATCGAAAATCATCACCGGTTGTCGTGTATTGAACTGAACCTTACAAAACTGTACAAGAGCGAACGACAAGTACAAAAACTAGAGCAATCCCATTGCAGATCACAGGGTTCTAATTGTGTGTGTCTAATGTGCAGTAGGCAGCTATGTTCATCTGCCCACATAACTGCAGGCTGGGAGCGAGACGAAATGTGACCCTGCCATTCTCAATGTGTTGACAGTGCTTTAATTCAACATGATACCAGACACCCGCAGTCTGCCCCGGTCTGCTAGAACTGCTGCTAGTTTTATACTCTCAGAGGCACTTAAAATACACAAACATTGCTCTGGACCACAGGGAGGGGGGGGCACTAAAAACGTTTAGCTCTGAAGCTACTCACATATTCGCATGGTGGCTTTTCCAAGCAGTGTGTAATATTGATTGTTGCCTTTTCAAGTATGGTTGCATGTCAAAGTGAAATGGAATCATTGTGAAGCTGAATTTGGAGTAAGGGCAAAGGAGAGCTGCATGCCAGAAATGGTGTTGACATGTCCAGAGTGACCTGCTATGCTCCATCTAAAAGTATTTAAAACTAATTTTTAATTCTCTTAGACTTATTATGCTGTTGATTATTTCATGATCTAATTTTAATTGAAAACACTTATAAACTTTAAAATGCTTAAATTTATATTTAAAAATATATACTTTTTAAAAAACATTTAAAAACACTTAAGGTTTGTTGTTAACATTAGTTAACATATTAGGTCTCGTGAACCAATAGATTTTATTTATTTTTTAATCTAGGCTTATGTTATGTAACTGTATATACTGTGTGTATATATATATATATATATATATATATATATATACTATTGTCCATTGTTTATTCAGGATTGTTCATTATTAATGTTAATTTATACTTATTTATTTTATTAATTTAAATATTTATTAATTTATACTTACCTGTAAGTGTTTTGATTCATATACTTAATTATAAACTTAGAAATTTTACTATTAGCATACATATCAAAATTGAAGGTCAGTACATTTTTAAATGTTTTTTTAAAGTCTCTTATGCTCACCAAGTCTGCATTTATTTGATCAATAATACATTAAAACGCAATATTGTAAAATATAATTAAAAGTTTAATATTGTTTAATATTTTTTAAAAGGTAATTTATTTCTGTGATGGCAGAGCTGAATTCTCAGCAGTCATTACTCCAGTTTTCAGTGTCATATGATCCTTCAGAAATCATTATAATATGCCGATTTGGTGCTCAAGAAATATTTTTCTTGTTATCAATCAAAAACAGTTGTACTGCTTAATATTTTTGTGAAAACCAGAATACATAATATCATTTTTTGATGGCAGCGTATGTATAAATGAACATTAATCAAGATTAATGTTCTAAAAGCAGCACCTAAAATACACTTTTCCTTGTACATTATTTGAATTGAACCTAAAATCTTGTTGACATTGACAAAACAGGTCTGTGGGCTCGTTGCATCAGCTACCCATATAAAGTGTGAAGGCTGTTCCTGCCAAAGCGGGCTTCTTTTACAGCTCACACAGGCAGGCAGAGCAGACACACAATCCCCTCGCTGACGACCAGCACTGACCTCAGCTGCTCAGAACCCTTTGCTATCACACACAGAGAGCGAGGGAGAGGAGGGAATGAGAGAGAGAGAGAGAGAGAAGAAGAGGTGACAACAGTGCCCTGCTGTGAAAGACAAGGGCTCCCATGTACCCTGAGAGCTTGGTTTTCAGCACCCTCAAGCCGTGCCCCTTCATCCTCATGCCACCCTCTAAAGCTCAGCAGGACTCCATTACTCATGCCATGGCAGACAGAGATGAGCAGATAGAACTTAGAACTGTCTCCAGATGGGCCAACAAATAGTGGCGTATAGCTCACTGTAATATTTGCTTTGATCATTAACTTAAGAAAGTGATTGTAGTAAATCATGTCACACTGATAATGTTAGTACATGAACTTTAAAGAACAACTCATCAAAAAAAAAAAACCATTCTGTCATCATTTATGCAGTTTCATGTGTGACTACTTATTTTGTGGAATACGCAAGTGATGACATAATTGTGTGATGACATGATTGGAATGGAATGCACCTAGTGATAAAAGTCTTACTATAAAAATAATGCTAACTATAAAGTTTTAATAATCATTTTAATTTTGTGAAAAAAAGGGAAATTACAGCTATAATGATAATGACAGAGAAATTATATGATAAAATCAGTGTTATTTTGGTACAATTGAGATACTTTTATCAATTATAGTATATTCTTTTTTTTTTGTATTTTGTATTTTTTTATTTTAATTTAAGTTTTAGCAGTTTTGTTGTGTTTTTGTCATTTTTCTTTGTTTTATTTTTATTTTTAATGTCTAAGTTAGTTTTTATTTTCTAGCTAAGTAAGTGTTGTTTTTATGGTTTTAGTTTTTGGTTAATTATAATAACCCTGGTTGGAAATCATTTTCAGAATGATTTTTTTCCAGCTGATGAAAGCTAAAACACTGATAGCCAATCAGAATCCACCCAACTTTAAAGAGCTGAAGCATTTAAAGCGTCATATGACAAAACGGCAGTTCATGCTTATAAAAAACAGAATGGTAACATGCTTTTGTGTGGGCACTAATTACCTTTTAGTTACCGTTCATGGTGTGAATGGGCCTAAACTGCTAATAATTTCTTACCTGAACCTAAGAAAACATCATTCATAATCAGAAAAGTTCTCTATGCATTTGCCCTCCCCGGTAACCTAAGAAAATCAGCATGCACTGCATTTGTACTAATGGAGTTCAAAGTTCCCTGACCTTCTCTTAACACTCAGGTAACTGGATACCAAGATCAGTTGCATGACACCTCGGTTAATATTTTTACCCATAAATACCCCCCTTAGCCCACATAGCAGATGCAAATATAGCCATTGCCAGGAAAGTTGTGCAATATCATTGGAAAGTTCAGCCCATTAATTAGTGTGTAGTGAACTCTGGTTCTTTTAGAAGCCGTGTGCTCTGACAGAACCGCAGCCCACATGCTGACACGCTATGATGATTTCACATCAACACATTTACGGTCGTGCTGCCCTCCCGAGCGCGAGATTGAGCGGGTGGGGTCATTAGAACAGACCGCAACAGACCGAAATAACAGGCCTGAGTGTGTGAGTGCAGGACCCCTCTCCACAGGAGGCTGGCCTTGCTCCTAAATGACAGGAAAAATAACGCACTGAGATGCTCCTGCACAGAGATCTAGTTTCAGCTTGCATCTGTCAGAATGAAAGGCAGCTGGAGGGGGAGGTGAACTGTGTAAGCATCCAGTATGAAAACAAGATTCCCGTTACAATACATGGCATTTAGTGAACGGACCAGTGAAAGGCCTCTCAGTAATCCTGGCCCGCTCTCTGCAAAGCACTCTCATTAGTATCAAGGGACTCAATATTTGCAACCTTAGTTTAATGCTGTTTATATTTACACTTACAACGTGGACGGCTGCCAATTCACGCGCCGGACCATTTCATCTGGCTCGCTTTTCTCTGTTTTTTTTAACTCTCCATTCACGTGGCATTAAACACTCGTAATAATCCATCTGAAGCAAGCTATTTACAGAGAGGAGGGGTACATTACAATGATGCACTGGAAAGTTTTGCTAGAATGCTCTGTTCTGGAGTGGAGGTTTAAAATACACTCAGCCCGAAATGACAGAGAGAATGAATTAGGGCGCACTTGTTTCTGTGGTATTAAAGGGATAGTTCAACCTAATAATAAATTAATTCTTCACACAAAAAATGAAATTTCTTTCATCATTTACTCACACTCATGTCGCTGTCAAAACCTTTTTTCTCTGTAAGACGACATTCTGAGGGATGTTTCAGCTGTTTTAGTCTGTACACTGTAAGAAAATCAGTGAAAATACAACCCAATGTATCATGTTAATATGAAGGAATTTTTCATATTAATAAAATATATTTTGAATAACGCATTGCATTGTGTAGTGTTTTAGGGTTGAAGGAAATGTCAGTTCATTTTGTTTTAAGATACAGTCATACAAAAGTAAATAATTCACAGAATTTTCTATTTTGGGTGAACTATTATTTAGTAAAGCGCTTGTTCACCC
This sequence comes from Onychostoma macrolepis, assembly GCF_012432095.1. Lineage (NCBI taxonomy): Eukaryota > Metazoa > Chordata > Actinopteri > Cypriniformes > Cyprinidae > Onychostoma > Onychostoma macrolepis. The sequence goes on along the minus strand of NC_081172.1, from coordinate 12,199,938 downwards.
AAAAATGCATGTGCATTCCTCTGATTTAAAACAAGCGCATGCGTGGTACTGTCGTGAATGGCGGCGGAGACTGATGTAAATTGTTGAATAAAGTCGTTATTTTTACATAAAAAGTATTCTCGTAGCTTTATAAAATTAAGATTGAACCACTGATGTCACATGGACTATTTTAACAATGTCCTTACTACCTTTCTGGGCCTTGAATGTGGAAGTTGCGTAGCTGTCTACGGAGGGTCAGGAAGCTCTCAAATTTCATTAAAAATACATTAATTTGTGTTCTGAAGATGAACGAAGGTCTTATGCATTTGGAACGACATGAGGGCGAGTAATTAATGACAGAATTTTCATTTTTGGGTGAACTATTCCTTTAAGGCCCATTCAAACCAAGAAGGATAACAACAGTGCTATGATAACCAAATTCTAATTTCTAACTGTAAAAGAATAGCAGAGTCCACACCACAACTATAAGATAAATGGCACAGAGGAACAATTATGTTGGAATCACATTCAAAATGATTTTTTCCCCATATGATGATCAGAACCCATCAGTAGATGCCATAACTGCTGTGCATGCTTATAATAAACAGAACATTATCATGCATTGGTGTGAACGCAAATATAGTTACCATTACAGTTAGCATTCTCGGCCTTCAAACTAAATAGCTTCTCATTGAATCTGTGGTGTATAACAGCACAGAATCATAATGGCAATGTGACCTGCGTTGCAGATGGACACGTTATAACAACTTAATGCAATAGATTGACCATGAAGTCGCTCTCATTTATAACCCAGTCATGCTTTGTGCCCAAGCAGATGAGAGAAAATAAAATAATATACGTCCACTCGGATTCCATTTCCACTAACCAGGCCGGCTCCTCCCATAGCCGTATATGAAAGCAATACCCTTCGTCTTTTATCTGCTAATGTGTCTTCCACCCCTGGGGCTTAAACAGTGGGTCATGCGTATCAGATAAAGCCAGATAAATGGACCAGGCAGACGGATGGCACCAGGTAGGCAGCGGGCTTTTATAGAGCGCCGCTGCGGGCCATGAACCAGGACTGTAGGTTGTGATGAGGACTAATCCTCAATGAATGCAGTATGGACTGAGTCGAAGCAGCATGTGTGGTAATCTCCTCCAGTCTCTCACAGCTACTGCCAACCTCACTCTTTGTAGTGGGTGCCAACCTGGGTGGTGAGGGGAGCTCAGAGACACTATTAAGCAGGGATGGCATCTGGGAGCCGCTCATTCCAACACTGAGCTCCAAAGCCCAGATTTTCACCAAGAAATAAAGGGAACGGGGGGATGGAAAGGGGGAGAACGAGTCTTTTGGGCTTATTTTCGGCTTAAGTAAACAGCTTGAGTGTCATTAACATCTTACATTTACATTTGCAACAACAAATAAGACGTGGACTTAGCGTAAGGGCTTTGCGACAGGATGCGTGACGAGATTGAGTTTCTTACACAACAAATCAGCAAAATCCTGATTTACAAATGCACTTTAGTCTCTGGTGATCTTCCAACCTGAGATCAAATCAGGCCTTGAAAAGTCTATAGCAAATCTAATTAGTTTCTCCCTCTGATCCAAAAACATAATCAGCCTATAAACGCTCTCCTCTACGCGGTGGACATAAGTGCGGCGGGTTGCGGGAAAGAGATGAGCGCTATTTCTCTCTTCCTGCACATGGTGGTTAAATTATAGAAGAGGAGCCCATGAGAACAGAGACTACCCTTCCAATCTCTTTTCCTCCTCTTCCTTCCTTCCCTCCCACAGAATGAATTAACACCCTCCGCTGCCACCTCTGATTAAAAAAGCTCATTGGAGAGAGATTTGTAATCATTTGTCTATAATGAATTCTTAGAACCCTCACCCCCAATTCTCACCTGCCACAGCCTGCAGACACACTCACAAAGGATATAGAAAGAGATGAGGAAAAAAAGTGAGAATAAGCTACGATATTACTCCCTCCTATTTTTTAATATGAATTCTTGATACTCCTTTTTTTTCTTTTTCTTTTTTTTGCTCTTCCAGGCTTACAACCTAGTTTTGTTTTGAGGTCTTTTTTGATGAAATTTCACATTCATATGGAAAAAAAAATGATATACAACCACACAATTAATAATGTGTAGTGATGTGTAATATGCAAATGATATACAAATTAGGGCTGTCAATTGCCAGTTGGATGTGTTTTCTCATTCAAAAACAGCTGGACGGAGTGCAACGGAATGAAACATAATCTTGAAAAATGATTTTAAATTGACAGAATGTCTTGAATATGTATAGTTTATGGTGTGAAGAGCCAAAAAAGCAGCAAGACGTGATGCAACAGCCAGTGACATGTTCACAGACCAAATATTTAATAAAAAAAATTGTCTATAAATTTATCCTCTGACAGCCTGACAAGATGCATAATGGAATGTATTTTGGACTGTAAGCCAGCGATAGTCTTATGTTTAAAGATATGGAAATAAAACAACAATATACTGACTATTAAAGGAGCATCACTTTGAAACAATTTAGAAAAAGGTTCTGTAATTAGATGTCCTATCTATTGGATATTGCTGTTCTTGCGTGCACCATCGCTTTTTGGAGTTTATTGGATCTTTTGAGATCTTAAGCTATACATGTACTCATCTGTATTTTCATGAGTCATGAGTTTTATCTTTTCTGTCATATAACTTATATTCTGTATGTAATTTTATAAATGTATTTATTTTCTCTTTTTTAATCTCCTTATCATATAATGACTCTGAGCAGACCGTGGGCTTTATTGTAAATAGTTATCTTTTAAAATGTGTTATAAATAAAGAATAAAAAGGTTCTGTAATTATGGAAACGTAAAAATAATATACTGACTTTTAAATAGGCACTTTATGTACTTTATCATTAGTTAATGCAATAAATAACTTGAAATAGAATCATTTTAACATTCATTGCTTAGAATTTTATATTAACAAAAATATATGTAACATTAAATATACACACATCTATAATACACACACATTTACATGCACATGGCATGCATGTAATAAATAAATACTGACATTTATTTTCATTTATTGTCATTAATTGCAATTCATTTGATTAATCAGCATATCATGTAAATTTGAATTTTTATTAATTTGTCAGCCCCACAAAAAAAAACTTTAGCAATGTTTCAAAACATGTTCACATACACTGAACAAAATTATAAACGCAACACTTTTGTTTTTGCCCCCATTTTTCATGAGCTGAACTGAAAGATCTAAGACTTTTTCTATGTACACAAAAGGCCCGTTTCTCTCATATTGTTCACAAATCTGTCTAAATCTGTGTTAGTGAGCACTTCTCCTTTGCCGAGATACTCCATCCAACTCACAGGTGTGGCATATCAAGATGCTGATTAGACAGCATGATTATTGCACAGGTGTGCCTTAGGCCGGCCACAATAAAAGGGCACTGTAAAATGTGCAGCTTTACTCTATTGGGGAGGGGGTCCGGAAACCAGTCAGTATCTGGTGCAACACATCTCCTTGGCATAGAGTTGATCAGGTTGTTGATTGTGGCCCTGTGGAATGTTGGTCCACTCCTCTTCAATGGCTGTGCGAAGTTGCTGGATATTGGCAGTGCCGGACGCCATTGAATGTGAGCATTTGCCCACTCAAGTCGGTTACAATGACGAACTGCAGTCAGGTCGAGACCCCGATGAGGACGACGAGCATGCAGATGAGCTTCCCTGAGATGGTTTCTGACAGTTTGTGCAGAAATTCTTTGGTTATGCAAACCGATTGTTGCAGCAGCTGTCCGGGTGGCTGGTCTCAGATGATCTTGGAGGTGAAGATGCTGGATGTGGAGGTCCTGGGCTGGTGTGGTTACACACGTGGTCTGCGGTTGTGAGGCCGGTTGGATGTACTGCCAAATTCTCTGAAACGCCTTTGGAGATGGCTTATGGTAGAGAAATGAACATTCAATTCACGGGCAACAGCTCTGGTGGACATTCCTGCAGTCAGCATGCCAATTGCACGCTCCCTCAAAACTTGCAACATCTGTGCTGGCATTGTGCTGTGTGATAAAACTGCACATTTTAGAGTGGCATTTTATTGTGGCCAGCCTAAGGCACACCTGTGCAATAATCATGCTGTCTAATCAGCATCTTGATATGCCACACCTGTGAGGTGGATGGATTATCTCGGCAAAGGAGAAGTGTTCACTAACACAGATTTAGACAGATTTGTGAACAATATTTGACAGAAATAGACCTTTTGTGTACATAGAAAAAGTCTTAGATCTTTCAGTTCAGCTCATGAAAAATGGGGGCAAAAACAAAAGTGTTGCGTTTATAATTTTGTTCAGTGTAGCTAGCACTTACTCTTGAAGTAATGTGAATATTACATCTTTTCCCACATATCTCAGTTTTCATTAACTTATAAATAGCTCCCAATTGTAGCACATTACTCACGGGTGCATATATCACGGTTTGAAACGCAATCCAAATTTGTCTTTATTAATAACCTTAATATATCATTGGAATGCAGAGTGTGATGGATTAAAGGCCCCATATATCCCATGCAGAGCTGATTAATTTGTGCTCTGGAGGTTCCCGCAGCTCTCTTGCCCTCCTAATGAATGTGCACAGCCAGCATGGACACTGTTGCCTCTGTGACCTTTCTGTTTGAGTGCCAGGCCATCTGTCTCCCTGTGTGCACACGCTCCTAACCTGCGCTTGAACGGACGCTGCTTCGAAGGCGTCACCCTCGCTTATATCTCAAATATGAATCTATGTCGGTAGAAACCTTGAGCCAGGGGTTTACGCAGGTGCAATAGGAGAAAACCACAAGAAAGTATGAAGGTTTTCACACCTAAGGGATTCGCTGTCGAGGTGCTGGGGACGTCAAAGCAAATTCAATTACTTATTCCAACCTGCTTTTATTAATGCAAGGCAGACGCGAGTGTTTAATATCGCGCTTTGCTTTTTATTACATGTACGGCCACCTTCATGGCATGATATTACATGCGGCAAAGCTCTTTAGTCCCGAATCTGTTCAAGTAATAGATTTAAAATGATACCTTCTGATATGTCAGGTTTCATTTTGACTTTGTGGCGTATGCGCATATGTCAAGCATGAAATCTGCCAAGGCAGTATGATCTGTAAGCCACAGTCCCATGTCTCAGCCTTAATAAAAATGACACATTGGCTGTTTATGATAAGAGAGACGGAGAGGGTATTACCGCTTCCCGCTGAGCGACGTGCCGTAATGGTGACTGGTGGCAGTGGCGAGGTGGCACGGGGGAGGGAGGCAGACAGGTGGCGCACATTTGGGTGTGATAAATCTGCTCTTCTGTGGCAGGGAGCAGCCTCGGCTCAGAGCTGCTGGAAATGTCAGCTAATGTGAGTCTCACTCAGGAGGTTAGGCAAGAAAGCACTCTCGGGGGAGATGCGAGAAGACAGGGAAGAAAGAGAGAGTGGAGACAAGGAGAGTGGGCTCCCCAGGGGGCCTGGCAGGTAGTCTGTCTGCTGGGCAACTTTCCGCCTGAGGTAAAATAATATGGTTGCTGGAAAGGTGACACTGTCCTCCACTGCTCTGCAATCGTTTCTACTCTAATGATGCACCTGTATGTATGAGAGATACTTCCTGTGTGGGGCTCAAGGGACAACTGATCGTCAGACATGGATCCAGGTCATTGTTTACAAACCTAAAGTCTTAACCTATGCTACTGGGCCAAAAAATACAACATGGATAAAGCAGAAATGTATTTGTATATCTGACTACAAAGCTAACCCATTTTCTTATGCAATTCATACTATAGCTTTTTGCTGGCCACATGACTGTACTGAATATAGGATGGCACACACCAGTATCACTTTTATCAGTCGCCCTTATCTCATTCCAAACCTGCATGACTTTCTTTCATCTCTGGAACCACACTGACTATCACTGTATGGACAAAGATACAATTTTCAACAAGAGGTATTAATGCTATAAACTTGCCATATACAGGTGCATCTCAATAAATTAGAATGTTGTGGAAAAGTTCATTTATTTCAGTAATTCAACTCAAATTGTGAAACTCGTGGATTAAATAAATTCAGTGCACACAGACTGAAGTAGTTTAAGTCTTTGGTTCTTTTAATTGTGATTAAAAACATTTTTAGTGAATTGTTGGCCTTCTGGAAAGTATGTTCATTTACTGTATATGTACTCAATACTTGGTAGGGGCTCCTTTTGCTTTAATTACTGCCTCAATTCGGCGTGGCATGGAGGTGATCAGTTTGTGGCACTGCTGAGGTGGTATGGAAGCCCAGGTTTCTTTGACAGTGGCCTTCAGCTCATCTGCATTTTTTGGTCTCTTGTTTCTCATTTTCCTCTTGACAATACCCCATGGTCTGATGAGTTTGCTGGCCTCTGACGGTGTCTGTGGTTCAGGAGTAGCTTAACAAGAGGAATATGACAACTGTAGCCAAATTCCTTGACACATCTGTGTGTGGTGGCTCTTGATGCCTTGACCCCAGCCTCAGTCCATTCCTTGTGAAGTTCACCCAAATTCTTGAATCAATTTTGCTTGACAATCCTTATAAGGCTGCGGTTCTCTCGGTTGGTTGTGCATCTTTTTCTTCCACACTTTTTCCTTCCACTCAACTTTCTGTTAACATGCTTGGATACAGCACTCTGTGTACAGCCAGCTTCTTTGGCAATGAATGCTTGTGGCTTACCCTCCTTGTGAAGGGTGTTAATGATTGTCTTCTGTACAACTGTCAGATCAGCAGTCTTCCCCATGATTGTGTAGCCTAGTGAACCAAACTGAGAGACCATTTTGAAGGCTCAGGAAAACTTTGCAGGTGTTTTGAGTTGATTAGCTGATTGGCATGTCACCATATTCTAATTTGTTGAGATGGTGAATTGGTGGGTTTTTGTTAAATGGGAGCCAAAATCATCACAATTAAAAGAACCAAAGACTTAAACTACTTCAGTCTGTGTGCACTGAATTTAATACACGAGTTTCACAATTTGAGTTGAATTACTGAAATAAATGAACTTTTCCAAGACATTCTAATTTATTGAGATGCACCTGTACAAGTATTGAGAAATATTCATTCAAGAAAAACAAGAAATAATAAACCAGTGCCAGAGTACAATAAAATAACAATAAAAAGGTCATAAAATATAATATACAAGAGGAAAATGGTGACGCTATATGTAACAATATCATATTTCTCAGAATATTGTAGGATCTTATTGCCATTTTACCTTTACAATTGTGTGAAACATTACAATAAGGTTTGAAATAATTTTTTTTTAACTGAGAAAAACTTTGTTTGGAGTCATTTGCTATATACTGAAACTAGTCAGTTTTAAATTTATATGTGGATTCATGGAATCCCTTGCTGGAACATTTGATTTATAAAATTTATAAAAAACAAACAAACAAACAACAAAAAAAAAAAAACCCCATCAAATACAGCTGGCTATTTAACATTCTAAGGGCCATTCACACATAACACATTTTTATATTCCACTGCACTGCTTTTCCATTGTTTTTCTAAGTAAACATGAATTAGACTGATGTATTTAACCATTGTGCTCCATCTCAAGTTAAAAGAAATTCAACTTTGAAAAAGTGCGTCTTTATGCCTTTTATCCCCATTCTGCTGCCCTGCGTCTGTGGTTTTTAACTGGAAAAAAAAAAAGAAAAAAGTTTTGTGTGTAGCTGTCCTAATGCAGTTCTCAGCTAACAATATTTAGTATATTTTATAAATGAAGTTAACTGCTATATGTGATTTGTAGGCTTTTAAATATTTTTTTCAGTACTTTTTGCAATTCAGTCTTGCATTTTGCAAGTCAATTCACAAGATTTGACTCAAGACTCACTAGGCTCTAATTCATAAACATCTCTGTTGATTTCTAGTCTACTGCTTAGATCTCACATGCAGCTGAAATATTGTGTAGTAGTAAAATCACAGAATACAAGTCCTAAGAGGTTGTTCTGCGACTAATCTTGTAGTTGGTCTTTAGTCAGACCCTGCAGGTTTGATTGAGAATAAGACGTGAATCACTGGCACTATCCAGTAAAACTTCAGGGGTATTCAACCACCCACTCACTCATACACACACACACAGAATCTTTTATCAAGTTTTGTGCCTCATGTGTAATCTCTTATCTCTCCCCAACAGCAACCTGCCATCATAATCGTCAGTTATAGCGGCCCATAATCTGCAGGGGGAGGCTGAACTGATCTGATGGCTATCACTACAAATCTCACTGCAAATCACTCAAATGACACAGAGAGCCACCGCACACCAAATCCACAAACCACCGCAGAGAACGGTACTGCTCATACCCTATAAATACAGGAAACAAACTCTGAACAGTGGAAGACACATAAAAATATCTACCCACCACAATTCATCTCTGTGAGCCAAGTCTTGGACAGCCTAGACCAATATGTCATCCTAAATGGGTCTGTTGTTGGTCATTCGCTGTGCAGGATTTTCAGTTTGTGCCACACTGCTGATCAAAGCACATACTCACCATTAGATGAGCAGAGTGGTCCAGATCTGCTGCAATTGGCGTCCATTAGAGAGTGCTCATGTGTGTGAGTGTGTGTACACTTGAAACGAACCCCTAACTGTTTCTACCATTGTTTGAGAGTCATTACAGTGCATTGATGTTGGATAATAGTGGTTGATTGCAGATCCTTTGTCCTGCATTGTGTGGTTTTGCATTAAGCAGGATTGTGCTGTGACATGCCTTATGAAGCACAAAATCACAAATAGGTTTTAAATTAAGATCTACTTGTGCCTGATTTGTATGTACTGTACATTTCTATTATTCATTTCAAAGGATAATGTTTTTGTAACTGAAATGTGGGTGTGTGGGGGGTAAGTTGTGTCAGTGGGTAACAAAGCCTAGATGCACAAGAAATGAAGTGATAAGCAATAATAGTAATAACAACAATAATAATGTCTCTTATGTTCACCAAGGCAGTAAAATAAGTAATATAGTTTAATATTATTACAATTTAAAATAACATCCATCTACTATATTTTAAAATGTAATTTATTACTGTGATGGTAAAGCTGAATATTCAGCAGCCATTACTCCAGTCTTCAGTGTCACATGATCCTTCAGAAGTCATTCTAATATGCTGATTTGCTACTCGAGAAACACTGAAACATTTCCTATTATTTATCAATGTCAAAAACAGTTGTGCTGCTTAATATGCTTCTGGAAATATTATTATGCGATGGATAGAAAATTCAAAAGAACAGAATTTATGTGTTTATAAGTCTTTACTGTCACTTTTGATCAATCTTATTGATGCCGATAAGAACTTTTAAATGATAGTGTGTATGTATATATATATATATGGCAAGATGGCATTTAAAATTTTACAGACATTTTTCTTGTAATTTCATTCTAATTTCATCTGATAGCTGACATCCAAAAATATCTTCTTGATTAGAGAGGACAATTTATGCATTAACCAAAAAAAAAAGAGACACAGCTTAGCCCACTCACTTATACTTAAATAAAATCCAGGTGGTTAACTGGTGTCTTTCAGGCATGAAAAACATGTAAAAATCATTTAACAGGTGTCAGATGATTGCAGTCAGTGATGTCCCTTCCAAAAGCCCCTCTTTATCACAGACAACAGTGGCGAAACCAGGCCCGAGCATCTCATCATCACATGGTGCCTGTGCAGTGAGTCGATCTGGTGCAGCTTCACATCCTCATTCATGCCTAAGCATCATAATGTGAGCTTACCGTACAAGCAAACGCTTGTCATCCATTTAGCCTCTTTTAACTGTAAAGCTTGCCTTACTCCCCACCAAAGTCAAACCAAGCAGGCATTCATCAGCTCTTGAGGGGAAAAAAAGAAAGACAGATAACATTTAAAGCCTTGCCAATTAGAATCGCTTGTTTCATGTCAGTAGAATAATTTAATGATTCATTTATAGTTACATTTTCCACCTCTACGATAATGAGGGAATGCATTCCGAACTAATAATATTACAAAACAGTGCCGAACACATCCCGCCGCTTTCAAAAAGAGGATGGCGAAAGCGTTTCTGGCTTGTCACATCAATTACACACTGCCATCCTAATTCACGCCACAAAAAAAAAAAAAAAAAGAGGGTGAGGGGAGGAATGTGAAGGGAAAAAAAATCTGGAATCAATCCAATCATGCACAATTGTGTATTATATAAGATAAGCAGACCAATTATAATAAGTCATTACAATCACTGGCAAACATATCATTCAGTTGTCATGCTGCTTTTGTTGGAAGCTGTCAGTTCCCCCCTCTCTTTACGCATGGCTGACCATGCCTGGTGGACTGTAACCATGTGGCACTGATGGCCCCCAGTACACACACACACACACACTCACCGAGCGAGAGAAAGAGGCAGGGGACTCAAGCTTGATCTATTTTCACCGGCCTTGGGGTCTGTTTCACACCCCCTCACAGAGCTGACAACAGAACTAACATGTGGAGGTGAAACCAGAGACGGGCTGCCATTACTTGACCTCCTGCGCTCCCGAGCATCCTGTTAAGCTACAACACACACATGTTAGAGGGAGGAGGCGCTGCCTGTGTAAACAAACCAGACAGGAGATGAGATGAGTCGGAGAGAACGAGCATGCCATTCAAGTAAATTAATAGATTAATTGTTTGCAATTAAACGATTTGTCTTAATTGAAAAATCATTGGTTGCTTGGTTGTGTGCGATCATTAGGAGTGAGCATCCGACCCCCCGTGCCCAGAGATCGGGGATAATGAGACTTGGGAATGAAGTGCATGATGGGGCATGGGATAAGCCGAGTCAGCCTACCACACAAACACACACACTCACTCTCATCTGACCTCTCTCTGGAAATGAGCTCCACACTCCAAGCTCTCATGGGTAATCATATATGGAGCTGCCCATGATGACAGTTAATTTGAAACTATCTGGCTACTCCGCATGCCCCCTCCTTCCCCTCTCCCGCCTGTCTGTCTGTCTGTCTGTCTTTCTCTTGCTGGTCGCTTCTTCCTTTGTCTCTTTCCTGCTTCCCGTCTGTCTCTATCTCCCAATGCTCCATTAGAGCCTGTTCTCCATGCTCCTGCAATCAAATTAATTCCCCACATTTTCCCGAGGAACCCCCATCGTTCTAGAGCTAATGTTTTTAATTCAATTGGAGCAATCCATATCCAGGCCCATTTCCTGTTTGGTTGTGCCAAAGAGCCCCTCCCTCGGGCGGCTTTAGAGAGCGCGTCTGCGGCATCTCGATAAAAGCGCACACGCGTGGGCATCGCACCAACGAGCGTGTGAGACCGCCTGGCGTGTTTACGTCGCTTCATCTAGACAACAATGAAAAGCGCCGCATTAAAATAAAAGTGAACACACACACACACGCACTGTGGAATTGGCTGGGATTCTTTATACTGTAGGGGAAATGCCGCAGTAGCCATTAATGTTTCACAACACATCTGTATCGCTGATATTTTTTTCGCCCCGTCTCATTGCCAAATAGATGAAGCGGGGGGAGGGGGTCCGCGTCTGTTTTGAAGCCAGGGAAACGGTTCGTGTGCCACTGGTCTCTGCAGGCACACTCTTTCCCCGTTCTCATGAATTAATCAGCGGATGTGTGTGTTTGTGTGTGTGTGTTTGTGAGTACCGGGTGGCCAGGATGATGCTGATATAATGAGCGGCGCAGGGACCGTGCCGGCGCAGAAGCGGCTCTGTCCAGCGTGCAGACCATCTTCCCCTCATGGCTTCTCAGCCCTACCCTCTCCCCGTGGAGCACGGCCATGTTTGGCCTCTCATTAACTAGATAAATATATCCATCCCTTCACCTCCCCCTCCTTATTCTCTTTCTCTGTTTCGGTCTTGATATTATCAGCGCTCTGATTAGCCGGCCTCAGCCCTGCGGTACCGCGGCAGGGTTACCATCCAGGCGGCGCGCACAACGCAAACGGCACTTTGGATTCTTTCTGTCACGTAAAACAGTAGGGCAATAACTAGACTAGAAAGACCTGGGAAGCATAGTAGTGTCAGTGGTGCTACACACACGTGTTAACTCAACGCGTCCGGACAGACACACATGTACACACACACACACACACACACACACAACTAAGGCTGCGGGGGTTGCTGGTGATTATTGTGAGATTCAACTGGGCTTTCCAATAGGCAATTATCTCAGTCAGAACACATTTGAATTAGAGCTGCAGGACAGGGTAATTACTGAGGTCAGTAGATAAGGCTCTCTCTCCCCCTCTCTCTCTCTGGTCTCAGGTTGAGTCTATAGATAAATCCCTGCAATGCTAAAGCTACATTGATTCAAGAACCGCCACAGGCATTGATCCAAGATGGCTGAGGTGTCACGCCAAGGGAGAACCGTTCTGCTCACCTAATGACACAATCAAGCCCAGCAGGCAGGCAGGCAGACAGGCACGCACGCACACACACACACACACACACACACACACACACACACACACACACACAGGAAGGCAATGACCTATCAAAGCAGTGACATGTCTGTATACATATCACATGTACATCTCAGATACTTCACCTTGGATATACAGCTTTTGACACTGTCAGTGCATGTGTTGATATAAGATGACTTAATTTGATCAGAATGGGACAGTTCTATCAAAAACAGAAAATTCTGTCATAATTTATATTTCACCTTCATGTCTTTCAAAACCTACACAAATTTATTTCTTCAGTGGAACACAAAAGAAAATATTCATAGCATCCAAGCTATTCTTTTCTGTACATCAAAAGAAGATTTTGAGTAAGTAATAAAATGTGCGTCACACAAAGCAATCATATGGCTTTAGGAGACTTGGAATAGTGTCATGAGAGCTACATTGGCTTTTTACTAGAGAGCCTATGGTCCCCATCTACTGTCAATGTATGGAAAAACAGCAGCATCAACATTCATCAGAACATCTCCTTTTGAGTTAAACGTAAGAAAGAATATGAATTGATAAACTGATAAAAAAAAAAAGTTTGCTGTACCATAAAACATACAGGTTTGAAACGAAAATAGTAAATGATACATTTTTTTACCAATGCATATTTTTTCAGTACTGTGCAATAAACATATTAACATGCAGAGTTATTATTGAAATATAGAAGGGTTTTACATAGTCAAGCTACAGTCTTAATCAATCGGTGTTTATGATACAATATGTAATTAGTTTTAAATACACATTCTGCTGTCTTTCATAGCAATTGCATAATGCAAAGGCCAACTGTAATTTTCTTAACATGCAAACATGCTGGATGAAGCTGAGCTATAATTGCATTATCTAGACTAAAGAGTTTATGTGACACTTTAAAATGATGAATGAATGCTTTAGTCCAACTGTAATCAAACTTTTAAAGTACGTGCAAACACACTTAGTGTGGGAGGGGATTGATGGGTCAGATAAACATTTAGTAACACACCATCACATATTTATTCTCCGTAATTATATAACAACACAGCAACTTATTTTATCTGCTCATGTTCATCCATATCCTAATTTTAAAATTGATTTTAACTCTTAAGAATCTTTAATCACCACTGAGAGCAGTAGTTGATGCTCGGCCTTAGCATAACAAAGAAAGCAGTAAAGCCTAAATGGCTTTTAATGAAAAAGTGCATTGAGTGAGAGAGCGAGAGAAGGGAGCAATGTACTCTGCACCAATGCATTGTGGGATGGAAGGTTTATATGCGACACCTCACCATTTCTCTTCGCCTGTGGCTCGTATGTTTATATAACAATACTGTCTCAATCATTCTCCTCAGTTGGTTGAAGGTTACCAGGGGCAAGAGGGGTAACAAATGGACCGGGCACAACGTCTGACAGATAGCAGTCTGAAGGCCAGATAATAGGCTGTCATAATGGACAATACAGAGAGAAAAACCTCCAGAGATCAGCCGAACCCGAAGAACAAGTAGGTTTGCATTATTCATCGTCCCTACGGAGGATTCGGCAGCTGCATTACATTAGACTCTTCATTACAGTGGCTGTATAATACAGAAAAAAAGCCACTTTAATGTAAAATATGACCAATTTTTTTTCACCAGAGGTTGGTTTGAGGTGGGGTAGAGGAATATTATAAGCTCTCTGGAGAGTTTAGTCACTACTTAAATGTGTCTGAGAGCTGACCTGCCCTTCGCTGCGGTAATAATGTGTTGTGGATTAAAATACGATTCCATCCACGACAAGAGGTTCTTGTGATCATTCTAATGATGACTGCCATGTGGCAGGTCCGGCTCCATAGCCGCCGCTGCAATCATCCTCCTTTAATAAGACACTTAACACCACCCCTCATTCTCTCGCACCTCTCTCTCTCTCTCTGTCTAGACCAGGCTGTGAGAGGGGGATTTGTTATTCAGTCTGTGGGTGCATTTGTCAGTGAATCTGTGGCATCAGAAATAGCAGAGGCTTTGCTGGGCTTTGGTGCCGTCTGCCCACATCAGTGTTCGGCTGCATTGTGAGACCTGTCAGAGAAAGTTTAGTCTGCGGCCCAGACACATGGCTCAAAATGCCTGTCTGCCATTTTAAACTGCCTTACATAACTTAGTGACACTTTCCAGTGAGGTTCAATCCGATGACATTGGTTAATACATTCGGTATGAAAGAATATGTGTGTTAACATGTTGACCAGCTCCAATAATATACAGAAGAAAAAACTGTAAGTAGGTGCTTATATGAAATTATAATTTATAAAATTCACTAGAAAGTGGTTCCTTTTACTTTCATTGTAAGTGCCTTACTGTAACTTTTTTTTTTTTTTTTTAAAAGAAGATGAGTCTTTTTTTTTGTGCCAACACAAATGCTGTCAATTTAGCTGAACCTCGAATATTTAATTTTGTAATGTCACAATACTATAAAAGTATTCTTAGTTGTTAATATAATGCTACAACACAAAAATGAAAGGTTCTTAATTTGTATGAGTGGTTCCATGAAGCATGTTTATATATAGGTTTACAGATAAGAACTGTTCACTGAAAGGTTCTTTGCGGAACCCTAAATAAATGTGAAAACACCTTTTTTGAACCTTTATCTTTAAGAGTTTCATGTAAAAACACATTTTTAGCCATAATTTTTCATTCTCAATCATCTGTCCAAAGAAATGCTGAAAAAACTACTAAACAAACAAAACAAAACACCCACTTCACTAATTGGTAATAGTTCAGAATTATTTATCCCCTGTCTGAAAAAAAGGCACGACTACCTGCCTATCACATTCCTCCAAGACACCCTATCTGTGTGTGTATGTATGTGTGTGTGTGTGTCTTTTGTACCTGCCCCTGCCGCTTCTATCTCCCTGCTCCTCTAATTAACACTGCTGTCTGGCTTTTTCCGACAGCGGGGCTTGTTTGCTGGTGAGTCAGTCCCCTTAGAGAAAAAAATAAATAAAGACGTGAGATTGTGTCTGTCATACCCCATCCAGCCTAACCTGCTGTCGCCCGCCTCACCTCTACTCTCTAATCATTTATTCATGTTGTGCAGTCACTCAGTTCAGTCAGTCAAGAAGGTAACACAACATCTTTACCTGTAAAGTTGTGCCAGCTGGCCTCAATGCTACTGCTATGACCTGGGTCAGGGTGTTGTGTTAGCATAGAGTTTATGCTCACGACAAATACAGACCACATGAACTTTAAGTTGGGTGACCAGACATCCTTGTTTTCTGGAATGTGTCCTTGGCAATGTCCACATTTTTTACTGCACATTCAAAACAGCCCAGAAAGTGAAATAACACCTATTGTGAGAAATATTGCACATTATCATTGTCACATACACGTTGTAATTTCATTTTCCATTTATGAAAAAACAGACAAATAAAAACTAAATTTTACCTCTGAAGTGTTAGCTTCTGACTTTTCTTCTCAGAATTGCAAATTTATATCTCCAAATTGTGAGTTAACTCAAGTTTATATGGTATCTCATAATTCTGACTTTTCTGTTAGAATAGCAAGATATAAACTCAGAACTACTGTATGAGGGACAAAGTCAGAACTGTGAAATAAAAAGTCACAAGTGAGTAGTAAAAGAATATGTTTTTGCAATAGTCTATCACAGTACTACATTTATCATGGTCAAAATACACAAAGTTTGCAGTTTGGGGAAACTTTTTGTGCAAAAGTTATGAATAAAATCTATAAAAACTAAACTACAAAAAATTTAATTCAAGGCACTTACAAATTCTTCCTCAGATATAAGAGAGAGAGGGAGAAAGAAGCAGAAATGAAAAAAGAGAAATGGAAAAGACAGACTCTCAGTCCCCTGAGAAAGCGGAGTGATTAGCGTTTCTGAAACATGAGCAGTTATTTAAAAATCAATGTATTGTCATTAAAGCTGAAGATTGTTCCCTGGGAGAGCAGGTATTGATCTACGCCTGTGCCCACTGGGTATCGACCGGGTCAGTAATTTGCTTCCAAACATATGTGAAGAATGGGGGTGTGCTACAATAATGGCTCTCCACTATTATTACTGTCTTACTCAGCAGGCAATGCACATTAATTACCACCAGTGAGACTCACTGAGAAACGTGATTACAGGAGAGACGAAATATGAGCTCATACCGATCCTCTCATCACTGCTACAGGGTACAAGTGCATCTGATTCTCTCGTGATAGTGGCGATAACGATTAAAAAAGATCTTTTAAACAGTTTTCTGTGTTTGATTCCATACGTGATCTCTCAAAGTTCTTGATTTTTGACTGCCTTAAATATGTATTTCATTCTGGCAGCACTTAAACCAAAGTAAGGCTACATTTTGACATCCATTTATTCCACCCTGGAGTGCTTTATAAAAGTGTGTGTTTGAATTTCAAAGCCCTTCTCTTTAATATAAAGTGAATTATTCACAAAACAAGTAGGGGATTATCATCAAAAGCATTTGGATAATGTAAAATTCAATGCGCCAGTCCTTACAACGCAAACGCAAGGGAAAATATATGCACAAATACACACTTGCTAACCAAAGATCAGCAGAATCTGTGCGGCCCCATGCCAATCAAAACCCTGAACACATCTCTCCCAGCTGATTCCTCAGAGCTTTCACTATGTTTCAGTGATGAGCTGTTAGTCTCTGCAATGATACATTATTTAAAGGAAATTACAAAGAGGTGATTTAATAAATACAGTTCTCTCCCAGGCAAAGACCTTGAAGCTTTGTGTTTATCTAATCCTTTGAGTTTGTGTGTGCTCTTTTACTGTTCTGCCTGCTAGAACAAAACCCAATCATTAAAAATCCCTCTTTAATATTCATAATCTCTTTTGAACTGTAAATTCCATCTGTAGTTTAAAGCGATGACTCACTCATAGAACTGCCTGTAATCCTCTCTCTGTGCCGGGTGGCTCTGAGCCTGGATGCAAAACAGGGCGACAGCAGGGCCGTATGAAAGCTATTGTCGATGGAATATGTTAGTGTGACAAACATATACTGAACAACATAAAGAAAGGCTATAGCTGATGGTAGCAGTCTAGTGTTATTCTTATTAGGTGGATAACACACTGTATTTATATGCAGCAAATGCCTTACAAGGATTTTAGACATTCTACTATATATGCATTATATTACAGCACCATATTCTACTATACAGGTGGATTTGCATGAAAATTATATAAATAATTTAAAAGTCACATAATTTTCACATTCACAAAATTCTCACATATAGGTCATATGCTCACTTTTTTACTTTCGTGCCATTGCCATGCTGACATTTCATGCCTTCAATTATTAAAAGTGGGAATTGCTACTGTGGAAATGTATTAAGTAATTTTGATAGATTTGTTTTTTTGTTTTTTTTGCAAGGAGTACATTTTAAAATTTCTTATTACTATGTAAATTATAGCATAAAAAATGTTTAGGAAATTTAAGCATATTTTCTTAAATATGCTTAAATTTCTCATATTTACTTAAGCAATTTACTAGGTGTTTATATATTTTCAATTTAATATTACGTTTAAAGAGGCTTCCCTTCAGAATGCAGTTAGCATAAAACTGTAAACTTTGAATCTGTTCCCATTTATCAACTTATATACCTAGATATCTAAATATAATGAATACTTGTTGCAGTATTGTCAGTCTGTCTCGCATTGTAACCACAATCATTTAAAGTGTGAGATTTTGCAATTTGTCAATAGATCACAATGGACTGTAATGAAGAGGAACCAATGAATGACATGTAAAAGAGACTCAACAATGAGGTCAAGGAAGTCTGACTGGGTCATATTAAAGAGACACACATATATTTATAACATTTTGTTCCAAAAATAACTATGTAATTGTATAAAAAAATGTAAAAAAATATATATATATTTTACTTATTAATTACTTCAACAGTCTTAAAATCTGTTTAATACATTTTTTCAAAAGCAAAATTATTCCAGTAAACTGATGCTGCTAAACTAACTCTCTAGAGAAGCGAACATACCGTTCTCTGCTTTCTGCTAAATGTCTGATTTATAATTAGATAATAAATGAATACCACCAAACTGCAAGATGCAAAATTAGATTAGATCAAATTAGAATTAGACAGATTAACACAAAACCTCTGTAGCAACAGACTGATGAGTGCTCACTAATCACACAGCATCACTACGTCTGCACCATCCACCTCTTGAGCACGCAACCTGTCGTGTCATAACGCATTCAATGCGCCGAGTTATTGCCAGCCATTCACATTACCAAAACTCGACTACAAAAGCCACATCAATCCATAAAGCATTTATTAGAGGTTGCTCCATTTGGTCCCCAAGCAGATGCTATTGTAAAGTGTAATGAATTCATTATCAGGGTTAAGGTGGGGAGAAGGGCAGCTGAGGAGCTCTGTAGTTTTGAATTGGTTATTGGGGGCTTTATCTGTTCCTCACTGCTGAGAGGGAAAAGCCAGGACACATATCACAGGAAATGAAAGAGCTGAATCTTCAATCGAGGTGGATAAAAAATGTATCAAAGGGAAGATAAGAGAGGCAGGCCATGAAATATCCTCCCTGAGTGCTTTGGGATTTTACATGGATATGCGTATCTATGGATACCAATCAGTTGTGCACCGTGACCCGCGATTGAGAGAAGATGAAAAAGTAGAGTTTGGAGATTCGTCGCTTTTCCTCCAACGGCGCCACAGCAAACTTCCCCCACAATGCACCAGCAGGCTGGTGGGAAGCTGTAGTTAGGTTCTCCCCCAGATGGCAGAGACCCAGGGGTGGCACGGGTTGTTGTTTTTGATGAGCTGTGCATATACAAAAGCTGAACATCTGGAGCTGCCATGTGGCCCCTCCATTTGGCCAGACTCACACCTCCCCGAGCCAGATGCACCCAAGCAACTGCGAGCTAAACAGCATGAATCATTCATAGGCGAGAGACGTAAACACACACACGCGCTCACACATCCATGCCGTGCTCACATGGGAGGCCCAACAACGACTTTGATTAGACTTCTAAAAAGCCATGAATATGCAGCAGGCATTAACGCTGTTAGGAGAGACTGATTTGTCAAATTGTCCATATTTCATTAAGATGGAGTAACACCCTGAGGGCTTGATAATTAAAAAATAAAAAGGAATCCGCCATCCAATTGCCATGTTATCTCAATTATTGAGCTCTTGTGTGCTTAATTAACACTTAGCAAAGAGTTAAGAAGTGGTCGGCATGCTCGATGTAGTTGAAGGGAATTACGAGAAGGTGAGTCGAGACGGGCGGGGAGAAGGAGACAAAGAACAGCGATTCACACTCCTTGTCATCGCAGTCGGATCGTTCTCGTCGAGCTTAATTACAGTTAAAATGAAGCGACGTGCTTGCTTACAAATATCTAATCACTCGAGCGTAAAAGTCGCTAGAATGCGAGCGAGGAGATGAATGAGGTACAGAACGAGAAGAAAAGCTAATGGCACACGGCCAGCTGTTAATAAAGGAGTGTGTTAAATGCCAACTCAGTCCTGAGAGATATGAAACCCTCAGAAACGCACAGGTGTTGTTATTTATGGTTTGGGGCAGCTGAGAGCATTGTGCGGGTACCGTTTAATAATTTTAAGAGAAATTGCAAAACCGGTCTCAGATTTAAAGGGCATATGCTTCTGCAGTCGCCAGAACAGAGGCATTCGTAGCACTGGGAATAATAGGACCCTAGAAAGGGAGAGGAAAACAGTTATTATTAATGAAAAAGTTAATAAAATCTAATATAACTTGGAAAAACTGAAACTAAATTAAAACACTATTAAACTCAAAAACGAACTAAAATAAATTAACAATGGCCTCAAATGAATTTGACCTGTCTCACTTATAATATTGTTCAAAAGTTTAGGGTCCTTGAGACTTTTTTTTTTTTTAAAGAAATCAATACTTTTATTCAGCAAGGATACATAAATTTAATCAAAAGTAAGAGTAAAGACATTTATAATGTTCTATTTCAATTTTTTAATGTATCACAGTTTTCAGCACCAAATCAGCATATTAGAATGATTTCGGAAGGATCATATGGAGTGATGGCTTCTGCCATCAAAATAAATAAATAAATTGCATTCTGAAATGTTTTAAATTAGAAAACAATTATTTTAAATCGCAATAATATTTTACAATATTACCGTTTTTTACTGTATTTTCAATCAAATAAATACAGCCTTGGTGAACTGAAATCTTATAGACCCCAAACTTTTGATATTAAACATGTAACACTAGACTGTTAAATTATACCAGTTAGCAAATTAACATTGGCACCCCTAAGAAATAAAACATAATAAAAATTGAAAATGAAATCAACAATGCCCAAGTGAAAAAATGAACAAAAACGAATGGACAAATTTTAAGTAAAATGGAAATAAAAGCTAAATTGAACAACCTTGGAACAAACACATGAAGCAAGGTCACACAGGTAGTTATGAGCTGGAACGTGCAGGAAGACTGATAGAATAATGTAAACATGGCTGTATGGAGCATCATTATCTATATTTCTCTCTATAAATTTAGCTCAACTTGAGCCGTGAGCACACTGTGCCCTTGGTAGTGATGATGATGATGAAGGCTAGCAGCGGTGTGTCATTAATGAGCAAGTCTCAAGAAGGTGGACACGTACAGATAGAAAGAGCGTTGCCACCCTCAGCAGCATTTGCAGCATGTGGTGAGTATGCCACTCTGCTCTAATGAGATGAGCTCTCTACACTAATTAACTCATCCATAACTCTGAGCACTCAATTAATCATTATAGCCAGCTAATTGAAAATAGATAAAGACTGACAAATGTTTAGTCCTCCTCCGAACGTCTCGGCAAAGATTACGGACGTGTTGTGTTTTATTCAATCAATTAAAATAAATCAATTCATTTTCATTTACGCCGGGATTCCTTAACGACTGTATTTATCCCAGTTCGCCTGTGTTTTTTTTTTGTTCACTCAACGCCTCATCAGCCCGTCTCTGCGGCATACAGGATTGTGCCTGCGCATTCATATCAATTAATGTGCCAGTCTGATGATGGACAAGGACAACGGAAGGATTTGTTAACCTTGCTCCTCGGGACACGCCAATTACGCTCCAGCAGAGCCCCTTAATGAAGTCGATGGGATATCAATCTGTTTACAAATGCCCGGCGACCAGCGAGAGCGAACCGCAATAAGCTTTTAAAATGGACATTTCGCATCTCCCATTGTTATTTATTCATAGAGCAGGTCTACGGTGCATAGAATATCGCAGTGTGATTACAAAAGGCTAGACTGGGTGGAAACAGTTGACCTATGTGGACGAACTCGGAGATAACTGTCCTCATGTGACCCCGTCGCTGATAATCTTACATTACAGTCAGCTTCGGTTGCAGCTCAGACCTAGTAAACAGAAACACACCATTGAAACATGCAATAAAAATTCACTTAACGTGGTTTCTTTAAGAAGACCATCAATCTGAGATTACCTTCCACATTTACAGGTACCTAAAAAAGTCTTAAGTTCCAGATATAGACTCAGCGGTGTCTGCCAGATCAAGGTCACTCTCGGCTGGGGCCGACTCTGACTTCACCGTCTCATTCTGCAGTCAAAGTGTGCTCCTGGTTCTCCATCTCTGGAGCTCTTCCACCGCTCACTGTGAAAGAATAATTATTTAGTCCTTTCGTAAGCAAACCATGTCCCCATTCACGTATTAATCTTTCATATGTTTCCAAGATCTAGCCTTCTGTAATCCCATCTGTATAAGACACAACAAAGCAGAACAAAAGAGAGTTTGCCATGAATAATGTATTGTTTCTCTCATAAAAGGCTTTAGTTGCTTCTGTTATGTTTCACTCTTGCGGGGAGAATCTATTGATCCCTTGTTTTTTTTATTGGGCTCTACAGTGCTTCCGTTCCCTTTATAACAAATGATCACACTACACTGACTTTATCACAACACAAACACAGACACATGGCCAAAAGAAAAACAATTTACGAATGATTGCAAATTATGAATCTTACCAGCAAACCGCAGATGAGCACAATGATTTTTAATTACAATCAAATTAGGGTACTTAAGGGACATGGCCATAAAGAGACTTCATTCTTAAATCTCTTACCCCAAACACTTTGCTATGAAAAATAAATATGGTATGATCCTAAACGACAGTGCGCAGGCAGGGACAAATGTGGGCCTGTAAGCCGCATACGTCAGAGCGGCCGAATGAGGCAAACAGCGCTGTTAACAAGAAAGGGCTTTAAATCAGGAGCAGAGAGTACATTTCCTGTGAAATATTAATGTGGCAACCGTGTTTGTGTACAGGGGAACAAAGGCCAGAGTGTTGTACATCAATGGCTTGACAGCACTGCTGGCTCCACAGGCCAAGAACTGCTTATTCATACCGTGACAGGGTTTGAGAGAGAGTGTGTGTGTGTGTGTGTGTGGGTGGGAGGGGGGGTAGGGTGTGTGAGGAAAGAGAGTCATTTATTATATATAGAGCTGGTGGAGCATGTTCGTGGTCTGCAATGTGCGTGTTAGTTTACAAAGAGTGGTTTTCAGTAAACTCATAAAAAAAACTCGAAGGGCTGGAGAGCGGAAAGAGTTGGTCAAGTAATTGCTTTCAGGCTCTAAAATTCACTCACTTTTTATATTCTAAGGAAAACACTAATTTTACACAGCTAATATACAAGGAACAATTCTCTTATTAAAGAATCACAAGAATCTTTACCCTACGGGCTGCAGTGCAGTGCATGAAAATTTCAGCATATGAGAACTATCTGTATTTTTGCCAGCATATCCAACATAAATATACTCTAGTACTCAAAATATAACTGTTGAAAATATATTCTAATATTACATGATAACAATCATAATTAAATTTGATGGACAAACAGAAATAGAAAGTGATGTGATGAATGAATTAGCTCCAGTCAAAAAAATCATAGGAGACAGACCATTCATAGAAAATCATAATATTCAATATGACGGATTTTGGAACTGAAGTCCTGTGTTTTAGCTACATAACCCAGTTTTGATAGAGATTTTGTTCTAGAACATGCACTATAGGTGGACGTAAAAGTATTATTTGAATATTATTTATACTACTGTATTATTGTATATATTAATATATATATTTTTTCATTTTCATTTTAGTACTTTTTATGTGCTTTTGTCATTTTATTGGTTGTTTTAATTATTCTACATAGCTTTAATATATTTAATTTCACTAAATTAAATTAAACTTAACTTAAATTAAATTTCAGTACTTCAACTTTTCAAATTTATGCTATTTCACTTTACATAATTTAATATTAATATTTCAGCTTTATTTTTTAATATAGTTTTAGTTAACAATAACAAGACTGTACCATAAGATTTTTTTGTGTGATATGAGCTAATGAAGCAAAAAGAAGCTAAATGTATGATAGCCGAATATGGACTGATACTTTGTTGTCAGATTTTCTGATCTGTTGGTGTGAAATATGAAATGTGTAATCCTGATCAATAGTTTTGGAGTAGACATAGCATGCCTATTATTACCTACATACAAAATAGCAAATAGTGCAAGATTTCCAAGATGGCTGCTGAGTAACCTAAATGGACTTATCTCTGGTTCAGGTCCAGGGTTATGTCAGAAACGGGTACCCAAGAAGATCTGAAATGAAAACAGAACACTGTCAACAGTGTGCATTGAGTTTTACAGGAAGCTAATTTTGCAACACTATTTCACTAAGATAAAGACCACCTGGTTCAACACCTCTGGACGTGGAACAGCCTGACCTTTACTTCAACCTGCGAGGACACAAACCAGCTTTTTTTTTTTTTAAACCTACCATGATTATTTAAAGTTAAATTGAAAATAAAGGCTTGACATCACAAAACCCAACAATCTCTATGTGTCTGACTCACCACCACAAGTGGTACAGCTAGAGTACAATAATGATGCTGCCTTTCTAATTACACCCTCTATATTGGTAAAGGGATAGTTCTACCAAAAATATACTCATGAAGTCACGATTAACTCACCCTTATGTTGTTCCAAACCTGTTTATATTATTTTCCACTGTGAAAAAAAAAAAATATATAAAATAAGGATAAAAGGAAGATATATATATATATATATATATATATGCCAAAATATTTTTCATGTATTTACATTGTATGTAAAATTCCCATCCATTTGGAGAACACCGTTTTAACTAACTAATAAATAAACTCAAATAAAAATTAAAAGGGTAAGATTACGTCATTTGAATCAATATTAAAAATTGCAGCATTCAAAATGCATTTATTCAAATTTCTTAGAATGAGCATAAACCTGTATGTTGTGGAAATTAAATTTATTCAGTTAAAAAGTATGAAAATGGTTTAAATATGGCTGTGGAACAATCAATATTCAGTTAGTTAAAATGTATGAGACTGCAACTAATAGAATTTATGATAAATATGAAAACCTGGTTATTGTGTTTAAAACACATTCAAGTGTAATATTACACTAATATTACCTGTTTCATTCATGTATGACTGACAAGTATACATTGAATTAGATTATTAGTTAATGTTAAAACTGTTTAATCCAAAGAGATGGAAATGTTATGTACATTTCAAATATATAATTGTGATTAATCGCATCCAAAATAAACATTTTTGTTTACATTATATATGCACGTGTACTGTGTAAATACACACACATACAGTATATATTTTGAAAATATTTACATGCTTAAACATTTATATATTCATATTCTTATATTTTATATTATATATAAATATATGTAATATATAAACAACACATTTTTCTTAAATATATACATGCATGTGTTTGTATTTATATAATTATACATAATAAATATACACAGTATACACCCATATTTTATTTAAACAAAAACTTTTATTTTGGATGCTATTAATCGTTTCACAGCACAAATAAAAATATTACATGTAGGCCCAGACATTTTCTGAGTAAGGTCTGAGTAAGTTAAGATATATTTCACCATTTGTTTTCAGAGTCAAACAGGATATTTAACAAGATAAAACGTAGGCCAAGATTTATGCACTGAGATGTAAAGTGGGCATTACATCCCAAAACGTAGTCCGGTAGCTCAAATGTTAGAGCTGGGAAGTAAGAAGATATTTGAAACCGAATGTTACTATAAAAGTTTATAATGAAGAACCACTTTCTATTCAGAATAACAATAAGGCATTAAGAAAGTACACGAGTCAGAGTTTAGATTTCATGTTTATGAGATGCTTGTGATAGCGCAGATTCAGCATCACACTAGTGCAGCTGGCTTTGAGCAGCACAGAGCTCCTGTACCTCAGAGCCAGAGAGAGTGATATGGAGAACTCCTCCCTCCCTGTGTCACTAATCTAGCCTGCTCTGCATTGTCAAAGCCCTGTGTTTGAACAATGGAGCTGTCTTCTTGTCTGCTAATTTGGGAACAAACATTTGCCTGCGTGGCAAACAAGCTCTCCCAGGAAGTGCTATTAATAGGATAATTAGGCAGACGGTAATGAGCTGGATTACTGCTAATTATGATAAGATTTGTTTTGGCATTTGCCTGAGAGGCAGTGGAGAGTTCGAGTTGGCCCAGGAGTTTAGAGCTGAGCTGCGGAGTGCGGTGCACCTGAATCAACACAGAGACAGTCACAGCGTGTGTGACGGGAGATAACACCAAAAGCAGTTTCCCTCTCCCTAGAGCCCTCGCTGTCGTTTTGGCCAGGCTTCCGTCAGCTACACGCAACCTTGGGCACTGGAGCGCCACATGGGCCAGGTTGTTGTTGTGTGACTGAGCTACGGGACCTTATTAGTGTCAGGCCAAGGATGCTAGAGCTGTGCTAAGCCTTCAGCACAAGGTAAGCCCGCTATGTCAGGTCAAGGGTAACGTAAGCTAGGCCTACAAGCTAATTACCTGATGAGACAAGGCTGATACCACAGCGTGTCAGAATTGGAACTAAACTTTGCGCTAGATGCTTCGCTAACAGAGAACTAGCTGTCAAAAATAGCCACAGACATGCACATCTAAGACCACGTTCACACTGCAGCAGAAAACAGTTGGCAGTCCTGTTTGAGCTCTTCATACAGTTATGTTCACACACAGTCTGGTTATTTATGGGGGTTGACAAGCACATTCTAGAACTGAACTCACACCTGTAGATTTTCAGGACTCACAACTGTATTTTTGTGAATACATAATCCGACTGGACAAAAAGTTGTCTTTTGAAGGTTTTATAGATCTAGTTTGATAGTACTTTAGTTATTGCCTTGCGGAAAGCAATATAAACTATATAGGAAATCATGGCTTTGTGATTGTTTACATCATCGAAAATGTAATGTTTTATCACACAGATCTACAGTATATATAAAATTGGATTTGTTACCAACTTTTTGTTCTGATGTAGAACCCGGATGTGCTATGGCTTGTTTGCAAAGAGAGGAATGCACACACAAGGTACTGTCGTGCATCGAATTCTGACATGGAAGAGAAGTCGTTATTATTATAATTTTCTTTGCATACAAAAATTAGCTTTGTAGCTTCATAAAATTAAGTTTGATCTACTGATGTTACATGGACTATTTTAACGATGTCCGTACTACCTTTCTGGGCCTTGAACGTGGCAGTTGCATTGGCATCTATGCAATGTCAGAAAGCACTCGGATTCCATCAAAAATATCTTAATTTGCATTCCGAAGATGAGTGAAGCTCTAACGGGTTTGGAACAACATGAGGGTGAGTAATTAATGACCGAATTTTAATTTTTGGGTGAACTATCCCTTTAATTGCTTGTAACATTGCAAAAAGTAATCTATATTTTCCAGTTCTAATCTGTTAAATGCAACTATACATGTTATTATAAACATTCACATGTTTTAAAACAATGTGTATTGTGAAATGATTTATTGTAAGCTGCTGTGTGAACAGGACATTTCCAGACTCACACCTGTAAGTAAATACGGTTGTCAGTCCCAAACACTGACAGTGTAAACATAGCCTATGGTACTAAACTTTCAGACGAAAGGGATTTTAATCTATAGATGCAGTGGAAAAGGAGTACAGACATTAAAATGCAATTTAACAATGTCTTAAAAGCACTATGACAAGCCCAATATCTTTTACAGTGTCAGTTTTAACAATCTCGTCGTAATGGTTGTTCCAAATTCCCTTTCAGTCCATTAAGGAACAATATCAGCACAAAAGCAAGCAAAGTAATTTGCTATTAAATCGCCTCTTCACGATCATTGCCGAACAGCAGCCAGAAAAACGCCAGGAAGACAAATGACTACGCAGAGAATTAACTGCGGGAGCTTATGAGTTGAATTTCCCTACATCCATGCTGCAATTTGAATTTCTAGGAAAAAAAGGAGAGAAGAGAAGAGAAAAAAGGAGATGATGATGATGACGACGACAACGAAAAGGAGGTGGGGGGAGAGAAAAAAAAAAAAAAAAAAAAGAAATCAGGCACAGTGGTGAAGGCGAGTCTTAATGCGATTGGAGTTAAATCCCAGACAGAGAGCCGCCTCCATTAAAGCATGCCACTCGCCCCAGCAGCTCCTGATAAGACAGCTGAGGCAGGGATTTACGGCTTTAGCTTATCGTCATCTTCACACCAGCCTCGCACTGGGCGCAGGGACCACAGCACCAAATCCTGCATGATTGGGAAGCAAATTAAAGTAAGCAGGCTCATGCGAGGGGAGAGGGAGGAGGCCTGACTGGAAAACAGGTGTGTGTGTGTTTGTGTGTGTGTGGGAGGTGTGAGAGAGAGAAAGAAATCGAGAATCACCCTGCATGTCACATCTTTTGTCTTCCACCCTCCTTCGACACCCTCACATTGCCTTTGACACATAACAGCGTCTTTTCCTTTTGACGGCACGACGATGAGATTACGGAGAGAGCCGTGGACTCCCGTTTCTGAAATAAAATTGGTTTTATTCCTCCCAACATGTGTTCAGCGAGATTAAGGCGTAATCTTACAACGTTTAATAAGAGCCTGTTTGTGGCCTGGCGGCTGACACAGAAAAGTGGAGCATGCCTGCTCTGCCTTTAATCCTGTTTATTGAATTATAAAGAACCTTAAAGGATAAAGAATATGACTCAAGGATTTAAATATTTCATGGTATTTCTAAGTCAAAGCACTAAGGAAAAAAATCAAGAGGAAAAAAAAAAAAAGAAAGTAGAGAAATGGCCAGTGACAGAGAACGTTCCCTACAAGCTTTTTAAGCCATGTCCTGATTTTAAATCTATCTCAACAAGATGTATTACCAACAAAGGTGAAGGAAGCACACGGAAGTAACACGGATATGAGTGGGCCGCTGGCCTTAAGACTGCAATTTATGTGTCATTGCCAACCATGTCAGTGTAAAAGGGACTAATGCATGACTTCATGCTCATAACCGATGCTTTACGGTCAGGAGCGACGGCACTTATGGAAGGCGGTCGTAATTATTCATCGAAAACAGTTTAAACCACACACACACACGCAAGCTAGAAGGTTTGGCAATCCCGTAGAACATTAAATCTGATTACAGTCACGATTAATATTATTAAAATGACAAAAGCTCAAAAAGGACCATGGTGTTCCTCGGCCACGGTTTCGCATCAAAATAAAGCCCTCACATGAACTACCCAGCGAGCTGTGGCTTTCAAGAGGTATTTGGAAGTTAAAGTCTCCGATCAGATTTAGACAGATTAGAATTAGGGGCTGGAAGTCTGGGCGGGATGGATATGTGGATTTGCTGTGTTCCACGAGACAGCCCTGTCAGTGATAAGTTATACTGAGCCAGCGGGTAAGAGGATTGCCCAAACTAATCCGAATCAAAAGACATACCATGTGAATTACATCCTGAAACAGGTTCGCTTACACAGATTAAGAAGCCCGAATGTAAATCCTCTCATACTCTACTTGGCGCTGCAGAGGATGTGCCTGAAAGAACAAACACAAACATCTGCTTTCGAAATAGTGAAATGAAAAAAAAAGTAAAGTAGAAAAGGACCAACTGCATTTAATGTTTAGCATCCGTCTAAAAACTACAAACTGTTAATGAAAAATTTAGAGATGCAGTCCAATTACTTCTCTTCTGTTAAAAGCAACTCTCTTTCTTTCTCTCTCTCACACACACACACACACACACACACACACGACGTGGTGGGGAAAACACATAAGGTGGGAACTGACACCCGGGCACCCCCTCCAACCAAGCTTTAGTTCAATGAAGCATTTATTTCTTTTCCTGTTTGACAAGGGTGTTTCTATCAAGGCATCTGGCAGTAAGTGCTGTAGTACAAGGCCTTCTGTTGAGACGTCAAAGAGAGTTACACTTCACTGTATCGAGGGAACAAAAAATAGCCTGCGTTTTTCTTCTCACTCTCTCTCTCGTGCTGTTTTCCTTTTTTTCCAGATGCACTGAATAAACAAGGCTGTATCCCTGGCCCAGAAATGCTTCAAAGACTGCAAAGTCTGTTGGGAATGCTTCAGAAATGTAGAGCAGTGTTGACTGCTTAGCTTTGCATTTCAACAAAGCTCCCGGTTCTGAGCCCCATGCAGATCTCTCGTCGAGCATACAGGCCCATGTAACCAGTGCTCTAAGAGGATGAGCTCGCTTTCTCTCTGGCACACACATACGCAGCAGTGCAATATATTAATGTATGCCTTCTTATGTGGCTATTCCCAGAATTGCTCATATAACATGACGCTCTTTTTGCCTCTTATTTTCTATCTGTGCTCCAGGACTCCTCCTCTAGGCTTCTTATGATTTATAGCTTCACAGGTATAGGTGAGCAGTTATGTACATAGTGCTTTGAATGATGATGAAATTGTAAAAAAAGACATGTTTTTCCAAACATAACTATAATGCTACCTCGATGTGGATTTTGAATAAAATTAGTTTCAAGTGTCGTGTAGTCACTCCCACTCACCTATTTTGCACAATACTTGTGGGACTTTTTTTTCCCTGTGCAACACAAAAGAAGTTATTAAAATATATTATTTTTCATATAGCGGTGGTCTCTGGCTGTCAAGTTAAATTGAAGTCCCCCCCCCCATTTATTCATGACTTAGGACTGTTATGACTGCATC
The DNA here is from genome assembly GCF_012432095.1 of Onychostoma macrolepis. Taxonomy (NCBI): domain Eukaryota; kingdom Metazoa; phylum Chordata; class Actinopteri; order Cypriniformes; family Cyprinidae; genus Onychostoma; species Onychostoma macrolepis. Next base: position 12,169,471 of record NC_081172.1, on the reverse strand, counting down.
CTCTGAAAATAAATAAATTAAATTAAAATAATACATTTTTAAAAATGACAATGTTATGAAGTAAATAATAAAATATATAAAAAAAGAGAGAAAGAAACATTTTCATTTAACAAATAAAAAATAAAAATAAAACTACCAACAACTAAACCAATCTGAAAATACAAAAAAATAAAAATAAAAACATTCAAAATATAATTGATTAATTATATATCATAATAAATCTGTTTTTTATTGGTATAGGTTTAAAAAAATACAAAGTGTAAAATTGAAGCAGAGACTGAACTCATCATACTAGATGTTGGTACTATATACTGATGCTATTTGTGACTCAACATTGATTTCCTCTTGAAGTAATATGTAGCATGCATTTATAATGCACTTTGCATTGTTCATACACAGCAAGGAAAGGTCTAGGCACAGAATATATAAATATGCATGTAAAAATGAATTCAAATCATAAAAAGGTACGCCATCAGATATAAAAGCAAATAAATGCAAGACAACAGAAAGATCCAATATCTACAGCCATAAGCACAACAAACATGCATTTGATTACAATCCCATCTCATGTCCTGACAAACAATATGCATAAGCACAAATCCTTTGTTCAGATGCTCTCTGCAAACAGTTGCTTTTTCAAAGCAGTCCATCATGTTTGAATGTCTTCTGAAACGTCATGGTGCCACACACACACTGCTCTCTCTCCCAGCATGACTCTCTCTTTTCTGAACACTCAGCAGCCCCTGGCTGCCTCCCAAGAGGAAGTCTGGGATGTTAATGTGTTTTCCCCCACAAGGTACTGTAAGTACAAACGGGTGTTTTAAGAGGGAAAAGCAAGCCTGCGGCCACCCTGCGGCTCGGAGGGAAAATCTAAAGGCGCGTTTAACATGATCAGGAAATGCTGCATGGTTTAATAGCAGATGGAGAGGTCGTGAAAGCAGGTGCTAGTATCATTTGTCAATAAAGAGATAAGCCTGTTTATCATAATTTTGCATGAGCTTGTTTGTTTGTAGTTTCTCTAAACACACTTTAAAATTAACATCAATTGCTGTCCATAACCTATTTTACTTTGCATTAGACATGTAATATATTTCTAACCAGAACAAGATATTCAGAGAGAAAAAAAAGTAGGGAGGGATTTTGTAAACTGAATTGATAAAATTCAAATCAATGGTAACAAGTGTGCATTCCATACCAAAAAGAGACCGGACATGTTGAGTGTCCTAAAACAAGGCCTAAATAATCATTTGATTATTGGTTAACATTATGAAATAGCCCTTAAGTGACTAGTAATTTTGATTTAATATTTCAAAAGAATGGAATAATGTACACAGATTATTTATTCACAATAACACTAGTAATACTAGAAAAATACTGATTTCATAATGACTAAATTAGTACAAAACATTAATATAATTAAAATTAATAAACTGTTATTAAATGTAATGTACATTAAATGTAATATTAAGATGTTTTATACAAAATAAGATACAATAATAATTATTATTATTATTAATAATATACAAGAAAATAATTAACAAGCATGCATTGCCCTTGCACTTATAATTGATTTATTTTTTGACCGGTAAAACATTCTCAAAGTAAGAGAACACTATCACAAGTTGCTTAAGGCTGTCAAACCACAAAACCAACTTAAAATGCATGCAGAGCAGAGAAGATCAGCAGCATGTGGTGTTGTGGTTGGAGGCCTGTTAGTGGTCCACAGGGGCGCCTGCAGCCATAATCCACAGGTGCTCATTAACAGTGAGCCCGGATTGCAGAAATCCCAGATTAACACAGGCCTGGGTTACTGACACACTCTGCTGAATAACATCCTATAGAGCCTGCAGCTCTAATGCCAGCATGACCTTACACTGAGCCAACTGATGTGTGTAAACACTGACAATCTGTAAGGCAGCCCCAACACAACCACGTCATCCAAAATTACTGAACACGTCGAGGATGTAGTAAAAAGGCTCTCTGAAAAAGCCTGTGTAATGCAGTTATGATTATTGATAACATTACTGAAAACACAACAAGGACATTTGCAATCGTTGGATGCACTGACGGAGATCAGCGGAGATTATTTTGCCGTATGTTGGAGTGCTCCGCGCCCTCAGCATTACGACTTGTAAAGAAATCGACAGAATGAAAAAGAGAGCATTAGAGAGCGAGTCAGAGTCAAAAGCCATCTAGCAGCCATGCACTCGCCATCAGCAGGGCTATGGAGCATGCAGAATGGGCTTCTCAATGCAGTATAACGGCTCATAGAGCTGAAAATGGTGTTTCCGCTCCATTCAGTCCCAGGGCCAGATTCCAAGCTGCTCCGCAGTGATGGAACTGAAGCCATTAGCAATCGATTAGAGAACCAGCAGGCAGGCAGTGGCATCCTGGGAAGCCAGGGTGTGTCTGAAAAAGGGACGGACTGAAGTTAAACCTTTATGTAAAAATAATGCTGAGCACTTTAAGCAAAGAGTGGTGTTCCTGTAAAGCAGATTAGATGCACAGTTAGCTGCAATGAGATTTCAAATTACAATTTTCCCTAAACAGGAAGCTTAGAACTACTTTATACATACTTTCATTATACAAACATATAAAACAGGTTATATAATATAATAATTTAATGTACTGAAATAAGAATTCAGAAACATTTAAAACAAAACAAAAACAGCTAAAACTGACAAGACGACAAAATTACTAAAACTTTAAAATTAAACTGAAAAATATTAAAATAAAAATTATTAAAAATGACAATAACCATAACTATATATCTTAGTGATAATACAATAACAGTTTAATGGAAGAGATAGAAGTTCAAACACATTTACAGTGGGACAAAAAATTGTCAGCCACCAATTGCGCAAGTTCTCCCACTTAAAAAGATGAGAGAGGCCTGTAATTTTCATCATAGGTATACCTCAACTATGAGAGACAAAATGAGGAAAAAAAAAATCCAGAAAATCACATTGTAGGATTTTTAAAGAATTAATTGGTAAATTCCTCGGTAAAATAAGTATTTGGTCACCTACAAACAAGCAAGATTTCTGGCTCTCACAGACCTGTAACAACTTCTTTAAGAGGCTCCTCTGTCCTCCACTCTTTACCTGTATTAATGGCATCTGTTTGAACTCGTTATCAGTATAAAAGACACCTGTCCACAACCTCAAACAGTCCAACTCCAAACTCCACCGTGGCAAAGACCAAAGAGCTGTCAAAGGACACCAGAAACTAAATTGTAGACCTGCACCAGGCTGGGAAGACTGAATCTGCAATAGGTAAGCAGCTTGGTGTGAAGAAATCAACTGTGGGAGCAATTATTAGAAAATGGAAGACATACAAGACCACTGATAATCTCCCTCGATCTGGGGCTCCACGAAGATCTCACCCGTGGGGTCAAAATGATCACAAGAACTGTGAGCAAAATCCCAGAACCACACGGGGGACCTAGTGAATGACCTGCAGAGAGCTGGGACCAAAGTAACAAAGGCCTCAAATCCTGCAGTGCCAGGCGTGTCCCCTGCTTAAGCCAGTACATGTCCGGCCCGTCTGAAGTTTGCTAGAGAGCATTTGGATGATCCAGAAGAGGATTGGGAGAATGTCATATGGTCAGATGAAACCAAAATAGAACTTTTGGTAAAAACTCAACTTGTCGTGTTTGGAGGAGAAAGAATGCTGAGTTGCATCCAAAGAACACCATACCTACTGTGAAGCATGGGGTGGAAACATCATGCTTTGGGGCTGTTTTTCTGCAAAGGGACCAGGACGACTGATCCGTGTAAACGAAAGAATGAATGGGGCCATGTATCGTGAGATTTTGAGTGAAAACCTCCTTCCATCAGCAAGGGCATTGAAGATGAAACGTGGCTGGGTCTTTCAGCATGACAATGATCCCAAACACACCGCCCAGGCAACGAAGCAGTGGCTTCGTAAGAAGCATTTCAAGGTCCTGGAGTGGCCTAGCCAGTCTCCAGATCTCAACCCCATCGAAAATCTTTGGAGTCCGTGTTGCCCAGCGAAAAGTTTGACCTCTGTCATTGCCAACAAAGGGTATATAACAAAGTATTGAGATTAAATTTTGTTATTGACCAAATACTTATTTTCCACCATAATTTGCAAATAAATTCTTTAAAAATCCTACAATGTGATTTTCTGGATTTTTTTTTTCATTTTGTCTCTCATAGTTGAGGTATACCTATGATGAAAATTACAGGCCTCTCTCATCTTTTTAAGTGGGAGAACTTGCACAACTGGTGGCTGACTAAATACTTTTTTGCCCCACTGTATATGGCTAATGCTAATTTTAGCAACTTTTCAGAGGATTTTAGCATATAGATTAGCTTCAAAGCGAACAAACATGAACTACAACCCAAAAAAGTAAATATCAGATTAAGTACCTGGTCTTGTGTGGCCTGAAGATGAAAACACGAGGCATCTACATGCCCAACATAATCTTAAACCCCTTGTGAGCCCTCTGTGAACTGAATGCTAACTAACCTTTGACCTTTCGGAAACTGATTTTGAATTCAAATCAAGTGACAAGCTGTCAATTCATCAAACCCAGCAGCAAGATAGAAAGGTTATGAAATGATAGAAAGGTTATGAAATGGGGGCAAAAAATAAAAAAAGTTTCCAGAGAGTTTCAATGAATAATTTTCCATACATACCTCTCTATTAGAATGAAAACAAACCTAAGACATACATCTCCATTTGTGCATTTACACCAAGGCAATGAAATACATTATTTAGGGTGCCTCAGTAAGTGCGGCCTCATCTCCTGCTCTAGCACACACACAAACACGGGCAGCAGGTAGTAGTACAGCAAGCCCCCACTGCCGGTGTTGATCTTTATCTGTGCAGGCCTCATAACTGACATTTTCAATTACACTGCAAACAACTAATCGATATTCATGGATTTCCAGGTCAGCGAAGAGGCAAACAGAGCGGTTGGGCGTGCGTGTGCGAGTGTAGCGGGGGAGACAGCACAGGCTGGCAGGGGAGAGAAATAGGGCAGACATGTCAAGGTCGGGATTCTGTTAATGAGGGACTGCCGTCTGCATAATTGAATGGGCTGCGCAGTATCGACTGCTCAAGCAGAAGCGTTTAAAGCGGTCCGGGGCGATCGTTAAGGAAAATCCTCCCAGCACTTTATGTTCCGTGGCAGTAATTTATGCACGGGCATCCGGGCGGGCGCCCCACGGTTCACAGCACTGAATGCAAACGGCAATGAGTGGATTACCCTTTCCAAACGGCAGCCATGCGTGGCAGGCATTTCTGCAATCGAGGCTGCTGTTCTCATAGGGCCGCACTCGTTTATGTGTGCAATTTAAAAACACAGTCATGTCACACGCGCGCATGCATTCTCTGCATGATTTAAAGTAGCCGCTCAATATTCAAACGCACACACTTGCGCTCACTCAACTGGATGGAACGGAGGAGGGTGGAGCGCAGTGAAATTTTCAATATGTATTGTGTGTATCCATCAGCAAATAATGTTCCTTGGGGGCAAGTTAACTCCCAGTTGACCCTGGTTGCAATGGACTGACAGTTGGGAATTATGCAAAAGGCACTTTGATGACTGTTTCTGGTGTAGACAGAAGGTAAGCAGAAGGGCAATGCATACACGGGGTATGTCTCTGTATGCTAAAGCGCTCTGTCAAACAGTCCCGTGAGACTACAGATCCAATGGTGAGCCTAAAGATGGGCTTTTCAATGTTACATGTAATATATGAAGATACATGTACATACATTATACTGGATACTTATATTCATAGACACACATTAGCCATCAAAGTTATTTGAACTAAATTGGCGAACCACAGTAAGGTTCAAATCGTTAATATTAGTTGAAGCACTAGGTACCAGGAACTAACAATACATAATTTTCCAGGTTTCTATTAATAAATCATAGGGGTGATAAACAATAAAATAACAAATATTCAAAATCTGTAAAAAAAAAAAAAAAAACTTGTAATTGCTACAAATGCATTTAGCAATCACAATATTATCATGTCAATTATTGAACATGTAAATTCATTTTGATATTTTCTGAAGACTACATTTAAATGGCATAAATTATTAGTGTTTTTTTAAGTTAACAAGCATTAGGTGATGGCGAAGGTAATCTAAATGTGAAAATAGCAAAATTAACATTAACAAATATCTAAGTTCAAACATTAGGGTTTCAAAACAAAATATTATAACAGCAGATAACCAATGGCCAAAATAGTATACATCTCTAATAAATATACTATTGGTCATTGTTAATTTACAACCTGAATGTATATATTAAAACTAATATTAACCAAGAGTAATACTGTAAAAATTGTAATATTGTTAGCTACTGCATTAACTAATATTCAATTCTAAAATGTTACTTATCAGTATTGTGATTGAAAATAAATAAATACCTATTTCTTATTGTTTAAACTATCTTACAATTACTTGTTTTCTAATTTTACTATGAGACACCAACAGGCTTCCATAGTTATTTTTACTAACCTGTTAATTGAAAACATTGAAAACATTGGTAAACCAGACAGACAAAAACAGATGAATACAATTAGAAGTCCCTGGTTGTACAATTCAACTAACTAAAACAGAGTGTCCTCTGAATCTTTATTGGATAATTCCTCCTAACCAGATAAATTAAGAGACTAAGCAGCTATCAGTTTGCACTTGATTAATACCAACTACTTGACCAACCAAAAAAAGCATCAGATGTTATATTTTGGGCTAATCCTTGTTAGGCTACAGCACAATCCCTACCTTAGCAAGCAAAGGATTTACCTATTTATAATATTAGATCACCACCCCCCAGCTTTACCCAGACTGAACTCTGATTGACATGTTGAACTTCCCCTTGAGCCCCCCCACCCCTCAAAAGGCCACCCCTACAGGGCATGAGCGCTTTTTGGAAGGGAAGGGGGGAGGCCTACCCGCTAATCCTACTATGTAATTACTGCTCCCCACTGAGGCTCAACCAATTCTCTGAGAATCAGATTAGATGACCTAAATCGTTCTAGTTCCTTCTTACCTCATCAAACATTTCCTTATCTAACAGAGGAAGAGCTAAACATCGCCCAGACACCGCAGCACTCACACTGCCCTCCCCCCCAACCACACGGGCTGTTTATTTATCACCACTCCCCTGTGATCCACAAACAAGCTGGCAGGGGAGAGCTGAGGCATGCTGGGAGGACAGTCCCGGGGATCAGGGGCTGGGCCATTGAGTCTGAGCTGTGCCGGAAGATAACACTCTGCACCGTTTCCACAACCGCCTCGAAATCATGCGGCAAAACACCCGCTTGTGTTGCCGTAGAACAACCCCTCGTGCGGCAAACTGATTATTAATGTGTTAATTATACATTAAAGCCGCAAAATGACGCCTTTACAAAACGAGGAGGGCCCTGTGCCCGTGGAGACGAATGGGAGGGAGCGGTTAGGGCTCTTCTGCGGATACAGAGACGGGGCAGAGTAAAGAGGGAGAACAAATGAGGTCTGTGATCCCGAACCCCCCACACCACCCTCCCCCTTACCCAATCAGCCCGAGCCGGGGCTCTCAGCCCGACAGCCAAGCCTTTGTTGCAGTCTGAATGGAGGTTAAATATCCCTTGAAATCAGAGCTCTTTGGCTTTCTGGATGCATAGTCAGAGTCCCTGAACCTTTCACATGCAAATGTGAGTGCTTTTTATTTCCTTTGTAGCCTTAGTTGGGCAGTGGTGTCATGCTGAAGGGCGATGAATAAAGCTGGTGAATTTGAAGCTTTTCTCGGCTTATTTTCGGCCCCCTCTCCCTTTTCTCTCTCTTTTTATCGCCATCTCTTCCAGCCAGGCCGCAACCCTCCCCTCTCCTGCAGGGGTTTAAATAAGCACAGATGGTCTCTCCTGACCTGCTATTCATCATTGTGTCAAAAGCTCTGTCAGAGTAATGCTCCCTCAACAACGGCCCTGAAGGATTTTGTTTGTTTCCATTGATGAGCCCTGTTAATTTCAAAGCCGTCTCATTAGGGCTTAAACCACCAATTAATTTCTTTTGTTCTTGTCAAATGGCTAATTCTAAACATGAACCGAACCGACAAAGAAGGGTTGCTCCGAGCCAGACAACACCGCCGCTGCTGCTGCCGGCAATGAGGCGTGAAGCAGGTAGAGAGAGGGAGCAAATCGAAAAACGTGAGAGCGGGAGAAGGGGGAAAAAAATAAAAAATAGCACCAAAAACCCTTGTTAATTTATAGCCACCCCAATGCTAGGCAACTCATTAGCCGCTTGCAGATTTCTCTCAGGCAAAGGATCAAGTGGTCCTATGGGGAAAAGGTTGCAATCACCTGTTGGTGGTGGCAGCTAGTGATAATGAATATTTAAAACTGAGAATGACAAAAAGAGACATGCAAATCAAAATACAAACGGGAAAACGGAAAGAGGAGAAAACAGTAGCCAGTGTAGCTTTTTTTCCATTTGAAGTGCACTCACAAAAAAAGGAAAAGGAAAAAAACATTTTGTGCCTCCACTCCATTATGGCAGTGCAAGCTGTCATTACGCCCGGGATTGTATGGGTGCCTCATAATATCCAGAGATTGGTAGTTTGTTAGACAGGACTATACAATTTGCTGCAGCCTTGAAGGATCCTTGAGCCTCTCTTGACGACTTACCGCGGGGAATTGTCGAAGCGTTGGCTTTTGTCTGCTGGAGACACAGGGGCAATTATCCAGCCTCCTGTAACGTTTCCCCAGCTTTAATCTCCCGACTGAGAGCAGAAAAGCAGAATGTCTAAGGTTTCAGAGTGCCTCTGGGTTCTATTAGCACACAACCACATTTTTTCCCTCCCTCCCTCTCGCTTTCTTTTTTTTTTCTTTTGCTGCTTTTTGTTCAGGGGAAGGCGAGTGAAGAGAAGGCCAGAGTCTGACAGGCAGCCTTCCCTTGGGCTTCGAGAAGAAAACATGATTATGTCATAATATATTTTCGAAAAGAGATCCATTTAAAAGATTGCTCCTCTGCCTTTTCAATCTAGCATGGCTCTGCTTTTGTCTGGTTCAGCAGGAGAGGCAGGGGATGACAGATGCGCCAATGAATCAAACAGGGCACCTGGAGAGGTTTTACCACAGCCACAAATACATCACCACAGCGGTAGATGCGTTTTCCACCCAGCTTGAACTGCAGTCCCACTGAGGTCAGTTAAAGTGACCCTAAAATGAAAAGGGAAATCAACAGTGGCAAGAATTATTCACTTATACAAAAAAAACAAAAAGACTAAATGTGTGACATTCCATTAGTGCTTTACATTTACAAAGTGTCAGTCTCATATTCATTCGCATTTGATGGGCAAATTTTGGCCAGCTATGCTACACTATGCAGATGAATAATATCTTGGTATTGTTCTGTTTAACAATTCGCCTGTTGGCCTTAACTTCTAAAAAGAGTCTGTAATATTGCCACTTAGCTCATTTGAGAGCGAGAACATTTGTCTCTATAAAATAAATGAGCAAACAGAGGGGTTACTGTAGACATCGAGGCTATGCTGAATCTAATACTAAACAGTTGAATTACATATTCTTTTAAATATCATGGTACAGCAATTACACTATATCCCCTCATGTTTTAGAAACCCATGTGGGCTTGCATGGGTTAAAGTATTAGACTGTGTACTAGTACAAGCCATCAAATCCATGTCTAAGCCAATTAAAAGATGCATCATGGTTGATGGGGATGAGTCAAAATTAGGTTGTGCAAGTGAGCAGACATGGGTAATGCTAAAGAACCCATTGCCTATTAAAGCAACGGTCCATACAGGGTTCATCCATTAAACTGCAAAACATTAAAATGGCCCAAAGACATTAATCATAAACACCAACTTGGATTTGAGCATTTAAGTCTATTGAGTCATTTTACTGACCCATAAGCAAAGAGTATGTGTCCATTACCAGCGGCTGTAATTGCAATCCTGGCAGGAGGACACAAAACAAAAAGCAGTTGTATTAAGGTGTTGACACCGCAGTTTAATTGCCAAGCCACTGAAAGGGAATACCTAAATGCACTATGGCTCAATTAGAAGAATAAATGCATTAGTTACTGGGAAACAGCCTCAGGATACAGATACCATTAGCAAAGAAAAGTTGGCATTTAAATAAATAGTGTAGGATTCAAAACAAATATTCTAGTATTTTGACCTAAAATAAATTCCAGCCACTCTAAAAAAGACACTTGCAATTTTGTATTAACTCACAAAAACAAAAAAAAATAGATATACCATCTCAAATGAAGCCCTATAATTCCCTATATGATGCATTTAACAAATGCAAATTAAAACTATGACTCTTCTGTTGGATCTACTGTTTGAGCTACAGGAACACTTTGGTAGAACTATTTACCGATGTGGATTAAAATTAAATAAAAAAATAAATAAATATGTACATGGTGCATGATGCAAAGGGACACTGAAAAAAGGCAAAAGGTTTATGGCGCTCACATACATAAACCAAGGCCACCTTCTGCTTGTTAGGCAAAATCCAATATCAATAAATATATAAGACCCTTAGCATTTAACCTTGCATTCCTTCCACCCAAATATACATATATTTGACTACGTGCATTTGTCCTTGAATGTAAGTGTTGTGTGTCTGGATGGTTCATTGACTAATAGCCATCTTTGAGAAGCCAAATCTTGCCGTTTTGCCACTGTACATTTGCATAATTCAGCATGAATATCATAATTCATACAGAACAAAAAAATCTGAGCAGAACTTCTCATGTAACAATGTCCAGATGCAGAGGGAAGTTACTATTTACCTGTTATAGAACATTTGCCTGCATATAAAAAAAAAAATGAAAACAGAATGGTGGCCAAAATTTGCCTCTCAAATCCAAGTGGCTTTAGGACTGCCATCCTAAGCTCTAAAACTTCATGGCAATAATATGATGTTAAACCACAAAGAATGCAAAATGGAAGGGTGAAAAAAAAAAAGCATGAGCCTATCTATAATTATTTGAAATTAGCCAGTGTGCAGCGTGGATTGACCTCTCTTAGAATCTCATTACAGATAATTATGACCTGAACTGAACACTTTCTGTTTCCCTAAGTATTTCCATATTGCTGGTAGTTCAGAGTCCATGAACTTTGTGCTAAAAATGGAATGAGCTTAAATAAACAATCTGGAATCTGTTTTACAATTTGAAAGCATTCTAATGTTTAAACTATTTATGGTTGGTTGCAGTGCCATTTTATAATGTCTGACAATAATTTACCACCTTAAGATGAAAAAAGAAAAAAAAATCCACTAAAGAACAAATAAAGCAGAAAATTATTACAAAAATATCCTCAAAAGGGTGTAAAGACCAAGCAGCAATATAGGTGGAATTGCCAAGACAGCCTATAGTTCATCAAATCACATTTCATTTGTACACTCATCTAGATAAATATAAGTAATTATTTCACAAATCAAATCTACTCATACACCAGAAAGCTAGGGTTTTTTAAAATAAAAACAGAGCATTTGTTTCATGAAATAATCTGTTTCTCGCTTCAATAATTAAGCTTGTTCTTTTTTTAACCCCCAGCTGGGCCTAAAACCTCAACATTTGTGAGAGAATGTAATTACCGTGTAGGCTTAATATGCGCCATAAAAGCACTCTTGTGCGCGTCTTAATCTCGACATCAAAGTGAGTGAGTGCCGGTACCTTCTCACAGCAAACGTATCACACAAATCTCATTACAGACAACATCTAATTACTGCCTGGAATTCAATGCTTACTTGGAAGGAACACAAAGCCCAAGTCTAACAGCCCGGCCTCAAAATACCTCATCTTTTACAGCCACACTGTGTGACTCTGATCAAGGCATATTAGCCCCATGTCAAGAGGAAGGAAAGGACCGTCATATGACTACAGTCACAGGCCAGCAGTTAAAGAGATAAACATTCAGGAATGCAGGCTATTCACAAGAACATCAAGGTGTCTGCGGAATGCCGCTTTTCTAGACCACACGATCCAGGAAAAGGAATGAGGAAAAGTCGGCTGATAACTTCACTGCAGATTCTCCACTATGACATTTAGCTCATCCTTCCAGCCTTCCAAAAAAGGAAGCAACAGTGCCGTGCTTTCGGACATCAACATTCTGAACACAGGAGGAATAATCCAATTGAATCCACACTAATCCAAATGAACACAGCGTGCGTTGCTGTGGTTATCCCGGGCAGGGAGAAAGGGGAAAGGAGATGCCTGCACCGCAGCTTATCAACTGTCAGTGGTTTGCTGCTGTAACAGGCAGTGTTATCAGGGTCAGCCCTGCTCAGGGATTGGAGGGCCCTACTGTGTCGAGTAAACACAGAAACCTGTCCTCATGCTTATCTGTCCCCAGAGAGAGAGAGAGAGAGAGAGAGAGAGAGAGAGAGAGAGGGAGGGATGGAGAGGGGGGAAAGAGCGAGGAGGTGGCAGAGGGGAGCGAAAAGGAGGAGGGGAGATTGAAAAGCAGAGAAAAGGGATCTGTCTCCATAGCAACCACAGTCATCGCCCCCTTTTCCCCACTCTCTGCAGAGAACTCTGGTGGTCTTTGTGTAACGCGATTCCACTAGAATGCACTATGTGGATTAGTGCAGAGCAGTGCCCGCAGGGCTCAGACAGGGCCACAGTAAAGACATTATTACCCAGATCAAACGCTGTAATCACACAGCACCGAGGGGGCTTTCGCATCCATGCCAGATAAAGCCAAAGCCTGGCAATGCTCAGGTGATTAGGCCATTATTACAGTCTTTCAGCCCCGTGCCAGAACCTTGCCAGTCGAAACATCGTCCATCTCCACTGGCTACAAGGGAAGGTAACTTCACGCCAGCAGAAGCACGTTGCCGACGATCCATATCCATAAATGCTGAAACTGTAAGCTCAGAAACAAGGTATGAGGAGCAAATCCTTCAAAACCACAAAATGGGCAGGAAAAATCCAGTTTGGCACTGGCAATCATGTTACTACTGAGGCTGGAAAAGAAAAAGCCTACTTCATTCAAGATGGGATTAATTCCAGAATAAGAGGTTTGTCAATTAGAAACCGAAACTTAGTCCTAAAACCTAGTGAGGTGGCTTGCTGACTATGTAGGCAGCATCTGGAACCTGAAGTGACTGATTGGAAACACTCTACCGTTTAAAAGTTTGGCACCAAAAAAAAAAAAAAAAAAAAAGTTACTTTTATACAGTAAAATGCATTAAATTTATCAAAAGTGACCAAAAAAAAAAAACATTTTTAAACGCTGTTCCTTGAAACCTTCAACTCAAAGAAAAAAAAAAACCCAACAAACAACAACTTATGGTTCCCACAAATATATGAAGCAGCAGTTCTAAACACATATTTCTTGATCACTATATAAATATAAACTATAGGACACTCATTTTAAATAGTTTAAAATAGATATAAACTGACCATTAAAAACATTTTGACTTAAATTAATATAAATAAAAAGGATTGTCCACAATAAAGTATATTAGATTTTTGAAACTGCAATTTCTGGACCTCACCTTGAAATTCTGCCTACAGAAGCAGCTCACTTGTTTTTGAAACAGAACTTGGGATTAAACCGGGCAAAAGTATCGAAAACGGATGTTCTCTCTCATGCACCAATCAGATGAAAGCTACCGCTACAAAGATCAAGCCTCTCTTGAAACCAAGATCACAGATCTCTGAAGCCTTACCTGATTTCATTGTCAATAAGAAATACAAGATGTAAATGAAAAGCTGTCTCCATCTCCAGCAGATCTGTTGAAAACATGAAAAGGGACGGAAACGACTGACAGCCCATCCACTCGTCCAGTGTCAGGCACTGAGAGGGAGCAAAAGCTTTCATCCCCTGTACGGCCCCTCAACCCTCTTGATTGAGAGGAAGAAAGTTCCAGAAGAGCACGGGGGTTGCTATATAGATGCAATCAGGAAATGCACACTTGTGCCTATATATGGGGGTGCATTACAGAGAGCGAACACAACAGAGGAAAGCAGAGCGAGAGCGTTTCAGAGCCAAAACCATCCGTCTCTGCTTTTATAGTCTTACAAAAACATCACTAAAGAGGCGAGGGGATGGAGTTCTCAAAGAGAGCCCCTCGCTATACAGAGAAACAGACAGAAAATAAGGGCTGGAGAGGGCATTCATCTCAGCTGACCGCTAATAAGAGTGCTCCACTACCAACAGAACATTCAGAGAGAGGCCGAAGAGCAGGGGTTGCGTCATGCTTCCCTTCAAGTGGCTTGAAGTTCAGCTCTCCATTGATGCACCATTACAATACCCACTGAACAGGCCAATGTCAGAGACTAGTATATAACACTGAGACATTCTTAAATATTTCATTTTTTACAAAAACAGTTTATTGAATTATCAACAACTGTACATATCTTCAGTGACAACACAGTTTGCTACATACTTTGGTGTGTGTTTTGAGACGTGTCCATTTCTTGCAGCTCTTTTCGCGTTATTTTTGGGAAGGGAAATACTAACAGTGTGATGCTATAAACAAGCTGGACAGTAAGTAAATGCCTGTGCGTTAGGCTAGAGAGTTACAGTCCGGCAGACATTTTACTCTGTGCTTCCTGTATATGGAACACTATGCACACAAAACACAGTGTATGTCACTTGGGACTCAGGACGGGGGGGGTATAACCAATTGATCCAAATTCCACTTCTTCCACTACAAGACAAGATGTCATGTCCTGGTCATACAACAGCACAATGAAGTCACAGGTTCGAGAGTAGTCCTCTACTAATCGGTAAATATCAAAATCCAGGTCCGTGTGCCCCAATGAGGTCTCTGTTCTCGCAGGAAGGTGGAGCGGCCAGTCAGCGAGTTTGTTTGGGAACTGATCCGCCCCTCCCCGCGGAGCCTCGACTGCAGTCTCAGGTGCCTTGCATGGGGTTTAAGCCACTCAAAAGAAAAATCCACAGGACATTTTACAAAAACGCCTCTGTAATGCGATTTAGCTCAAAATTGTTTTTCAGGAGGGAGGGAAAAAAAGTAAATTAGATTTCCATAAAAGGTCAGCTTGGAAAATGAACTTCTCAAAGGGGGGGAAAAAACGGAATAGAATATCCTCAGAAAAAAACGTCTTAATCTAATTTCCAAACCTCGAAGGGGAAACGAAGCATCAAGGAGAGAATGAGAGCGAGAGAGAGAAAGAGAACCATCACAAGTGTAACAGGACACCAAAATATAAATCTATAAAAGGCATTTTAATACTCCATTATGTACACTTTTCACATACCCTCCACACAGATGAAGTTTCAGAACGAAGCGCTGCTTCACGATGCATTATGGAACGTTCTCACTGCATAGTGAGGGAAAAAATAGAACCAAAATCCAACAAAGGAAGATTTGAAAAAAAAAAAAACAGCAAGGAAGGAAACATCGAGTGTTCTCTAGTGCCATATGAACTGGGCCGAGTGTGTGGGGTCTGTAGGGCTGCACATTTGTGTCCTAGTCCAGGTCACCCCAGCGTCCACTCTTCCACGTCTGTGGTCAGTCAGTTAAAAGTCAGTGAGTGTGAGACAGACAGTCAGACAGACAGACAAGGGCTGTTCCTGTCTGTTTGACTAGGAGTCACTGGAGTGAGAAGTTGTGTGTCCCCCCTTCCTCCTCCAGAGGCCTGAGCTGCTCCAGTCTGTTACCTCTCAGTCTAGTAGATCACTTCATACACCGTGGCCTTCTTGTCTCCAGAGCCTGTAACAATGTACTTGTCATCGGCTGATATGTCACAGCTCAGGACTGAGGACGATTCCTTTGACTGCAAGGAGAAGAAAAAAAAAAATCCACAATAAATCTGGCGAAATAAAAAGATTTGAATTTTAACTTCGAAAGGGCCTGCATAAAACTCTTCCGACATTGTCTACTACTCAAAGAAAATGCTGACAGCTGTATGTATACATAAGCACTTCCTCCCCCCCACCAAACAATGCATTAGCTTCCATGCCAAGCCCCTTCAGTCATAAACACTTGAAGGGTTATCATTATTTACTCTTAAGCTGGTAGATGCGAGCTACACGCGCGGACCCACATCCGCACTAAGTGGTCAGGACCCAGCGTTAATGACATACTCCAGCCCATTTCCGCTGATCGAGGCCCGGCCTGTCAGCCAGCGGTCACTGTGCCCTTTCTACTGACTCAGGCAGCCCACACATTTCCTGCAGACAGTCTGTATTGATCTCTGTACCTGGAATATGCTGGCGCCGTAGGGAGTCCTCCATGCATTCAACAGATTGTCCTTCCCAGTGCTCACGAACCATTTACCTTGTCAAGGGAAATCAAACGTAATTAGAGCTCCGTTCAGAGTACAGGAGATATGCACAGAAAGCCAAATAAAAGACAGCTTAGCAGAAAAGGACAGTCAAGGTTCTGTTGAATGTTGTGCTGTATGTTGTGCACTGGCATATAACTTCAAGAGAGTGCAAAAGCTCTAGTGTAGATATGTACAGAGTTCCTACATTCAATGCATGAAGCTTGAATCAGTCACTTACCACAGTAGGCAAACTTGAGAGAGAGAACGCAGCTCTCGTGAAGGTGCAGCTGGTACTTGTCAGGTTTAGTGTGGTGGAGCACCTCCACATTGCTGCTTTCCATGCCGACAGCCAGCCACTCGCCCGTAGGACAGTAGCCCAGAGAGAAGATCTGCGTTTGGAGGAACAGACACAAGTTGAGCACCACTGCTTTGCACTCAAGTCAGTATGAAATGAAAATTCACCATTTGTTTTCTTAATGCATGTTATATATCTCATCGTAAACCATTCATCCATGTATATATGTTGTCAAACTGACAGACTGATCTATGGTGCTCCATTTTGGAATGCATTGGCCAAATCGTAAACTCCAGTCAACAACTGATGCATCTAACCAAGTCCCTACATTTTTTTTTCAATAATCTGATAACTCAGATGTACGCAATAAAGAAGAAAAGATACAATACAAGTTTATTTGTATAGCACATTTAAAAACCACTGGTGTTGACCAAAGTGCTTTACAGGCTAAAATAAATTAAATTAAAACAAAATTAGAGGAGAAATGCTGGAATCAAAATTAGCAATGCCAATGAGAATCAGGGAATATTGAAAGCCACAGAAAAGGTATGTTTTCAAAGCAGATTTAAAAGTTGACAAAGTTTGGGCGGATCTAATGTAGGCCGGAAGGCTATTCCATAACATAGGACCGATGACCGCAAATGCGCGATCACCCGTTTTTAAGTCTGGTTCTAGGTACATATAGTAAATCAGAGTCCCTAGATCTAAGTAATCTAGAATGTAAAGGGGTGCCTGGTTCCGCAAAGACTTAAATACAAATAACAAGACTTTGCAATCAATTCTGTATTTGACCTGTAACCAATGAAGTGAAATCAGAACCGGTGTGATGTGTTCACTTTTACGCTTCCCTTTTAGGAGCCGGGCTGCGGCATTTTGTACTAACTGTAAGCGTGTGACATATGTCTGAGATCTGTCGCTACTTCCATTCCCTAAAGCTCCATCAGGGAAAGTCTTTGTGCTGTGGCCTAACCTGAGATGTGAAGTCATGCTGTTGGAGTTGCCGCCCCTCTCTCAGGTCCCAGGAGCGGACTGTGTTGTCAAGGCCACCCGTCCAGAGCTTGGTGCCATCATGGGAGATGTCAATGCAGCTGGCACCGTCTGTGTGGCCTTGGAATTGCCTGTAAATGACAAAAATAAAGGCTTTAGACAATGGCACCATTTTAAATCTTAAAGGTATACAAGAAAATTTCAATAAATCTTGAAAAAGGCCCACCTGACGAGAGTCTGGTTATGGAGGTCCCAAACGGCGATGTTTCCATCACTGCAGCAGGAGAAGCACACCTTGGCGTCGGGGCTGATGGCCAGTGCGTAGCAGGCCGGTGCGGAGGAGGTCAGCTCGGCTTTGATGCGGGGTGTCTGAGAGGCAAGATCCCAAATGGTCAGAGTGCTGGCCTCCCCTCCAACGATAAGAGTGCGGCCATCAGGCAACAGCTTACAGGATCGAATATAGTTGTCCCTGTTCTGTACATGGAGAAAAAAAAAAAACAATGTGAGAATATATTCCAAACATCTGGACTTCCAACATTCCAAATTGTTACTTTTTAGAAGCAACTAAAAAGGGGCTAGTAGTATGTAGAGTATTATTGCTATAATAAAAACAATAGTTATAGCAAGTATGACTTTAGCCCTTACCAAGCAGTCTAGTTGAGACACTGGACTCTTGCTTCCAGGCTGACTGATGTCCCAGATCTTAACACAGCCCTTGCCACCAGTGTATACATGGCGAGTGGGATTGCTTATAGTCACAGCACACACCACCTCTCCATGACTGAGTGTGTTAATCTGACGGGCGTGGCGTGGGATCCCTGGACCAATGAGAGCGTCTGGAGGGAAGGGCACAGGCTGCATCTGTCCGTCAGCGCTGACGTGAAAAGAGTAGGCTCTGAGAGAGAGACAGAGAGAGAGAGAGAGAGAGAGAGAGAGAGACCTCTTTAGTAATCAAGTAGTCAACAGCGCACTGATTGAAGTAGGTTAATTAAATCAATTACAGCAATATGAGTAAGTAGTCTGAAATGAGGTATTAAGAGGTGGAAAAGGTTGTGCTCTTAAGCACTCTCGCGGAACTGTTACATAAATAGTGTGGGGAAAGAGACCGGTCTAGTGCGGCTATGAGTTAGTCACGATCATTTAATCTTTGTTGGACACTTACGGTTTTCCTCCAGAGATTGAGGTGAGGCTGGCAGGGAGGCCGGGAGCTCTCATATGAGGATGCTCGAAACCCGCCTACAGAAATAAACAAAACATGCAGCATTAGAGCAGTGATCTGTATTAAAACACACATTACAAACACCACAAGCATAAATTACACATTATAACCTGTGCATAGATTAACCCCGTGTGCCCTATATGTAAGCCATACAATAGCTGTGTGTGGAAAAATTTATCATTGTTTTGATTAAGTTCACAGGGCCAGTGAGTGTGACTTTTGAATCTAGTTCAAAGCGCTACTTCTGGTTTCAGAAGCCGAATGTGCCATTTGGATCATTTTTTATTGACTTGCATTTTTTGAAGCTTAAAAGCCTCAGTCCCCACTCATTGTTTACGCACAGAAAAAAAACCAAACATCCAGTACAATTTTGACCTTGGCCTTTCACAGGTTTGGAACAACATAAAGGGTAATTAGACTATTTAGATTTTTGTAGGTGAACTATTCCTTTAACTTGACTAGATCAACGTATGGCTATAGTGCAAAACTGAACATGCAACCACAGAGGAATGATTCGTGCCCTGCTCCTTCATTTAACCGAAAGGATGAAGCAATCAGACGGCAGGCAGTCAGGTAGCCTGAGAGCCCAGTCAATGTAACGCTCATTTCACACCCAGTCACACACACTACATCACCCCACGCTCTCCCTCCACTCTCAGGTTGGGGGCTTTGGGTGAAAGAGAGAGATTAAAATCAAGCACAAAAATAAAAAGAAATGAGAGGAAGAAATTGGGAGAGAAAGGTAAGGTGGGGCCTACTTTGGTGTAGAGGTTAGGAATCTTTAGGCACCTCGGTATTTGATTAAATTTTGTTTCAAAGAGTCACAATCTGATTAAAAAAAATTCTCAATGCATCTCAGTTTTTCAACTGCAGCACAGCAGCACAAATCTTTGGGGAGTTAAGGTGGGCCCGTAGCCAAATATCATGTATAAAAAAATATGCCTGCTCTGACCTGCCAATCAAGCAGAATAAGCAGATAAAATAACTAGTTCTGCTTTTGTTTCGTGCAGTAATTCCATATTAAAGCAACCATAAATGTTGTTTTTAAAAACCATATTGATGATCAATTCAAAAATCAAATTGTGAATGCTTCCAGAATGATCCAGGATCATGATGTATCCGTAATGTTTTTTTTCTGCACCCCAACTTTGAAGGTGCTTATTCACATATATACACACACAAATACTCACCATGGGCGGCGTCCGTAGGCAGCAGCAGCGGCCGCACTCATCTGGGGAGAAATGTGAAGGCCGGCATAGACTCCAGGGCTAGTCAGAGAACCATTCATCTCATGGTGGCTCATCATGGCAAAGGGAGTTGGGTAAGAGAGGGGTGCGCAGAGCAGGGCGGCTGCAGACACATAGACACACAGCCAATCATAAATCAGCATCAGTCAACCACGGGGAAAGGAGCTGAACTCGGGAGCAGGGAGATAAATCTCAATCAAAGACCTGCCTACACTGAGCTGCTTCAAAGATGAATTTTATGAAAGCTGCTTTAAGCTCTGTTAAAAAGGCAAGCCTAAAAATTTGCTGAAGCTTTGGATTATTTCCATATGCAAAGTGCTCTCTTTTGCTTACAATATTGGCTGTATTTGCGCTTTATGCTTGCAGGAGGTGATGGTATAGAGTGAAACAACATCTCAGCAGACGCTGATTATGAACTCACCAAGAGCTTCCATTGGAGGCTTGCCTAGGATGGGCCGCAGCCCAGGGGTGGTGCTAGTACCCGGGGTAGGGGCATCGTTACGAGGCGTGGGGGTGTTGGACTTGAGACCAGGCGTGGAGGATTTGTCATTCTGCATATGGGAGAGAAGAGAGGGAGGAGAAGAGAGAAAGAGAGATAGAGAAAACAGAGTTAAAATCCCCCCAAACGAGGCAGCATCCAGGCAGAAGATTTAAGTGCCGGCAGAACCTAATCCAATCCAATTCTGACAAACTCACTACTCCTACGAAACTATAAACCCTGCTATTTATCCCCAAACCCATTACTGCTACAATGGAGATGAGGCTCGTTTTATCCTTCCCTCGCTTCTCCCTCTAATCTTTTTTTTTGATGCAGAGGCCCAGAATGGTTAAACGCATTGAGTTATTAGCAGGGAAGACACGACTGATCCAGCTATGGGAATGCATTATCCCTGACATTTACAGATGTATTTAAAGCTGAGGCTGGGAAACAGACATTCACTCCTGAGCCATTAGAGAGAGTGGAAGATCACAGGGCGTTCAAGCTTCCCTAGCTGCCCCCTCCCATCAAAAACTTTTCCTCAAACATATCCTATAATTCTGCTTCAATGGCACAGACCCAGATTCCATCAAATCTTATATGCAGCGCCGCCGATTATTACAGTAGCAAAATCCAGATAAATAGAGCTGATACACGTAAATGCAGCATTCGGTATTAAATGTAGCCTGTGTGTGTGTGTGTGTGTGTGTGAGTGAGAGAGAGTGTCGTACATGGCCGTGCTCCTTGTTTTTAGAGGAGGGGGTGCTGCCGGAGGAGGCCACAGAGGCGGGGCTATTGGGCGTATCCTTCTTTGCTGGGCGGGGCTTATCTATGCCATTCTCAGGAGGGGAGTGGGCAGGGCTGCCTCTGGGTGTGGCAGGGTCCTAGAGCACAAAAATATAACAGGAATGAGTTAAATATCGAAAATAACATATGTAAGCTATAACCGAATACATTTTAGTTTAAATTAATTTTACATTCAATTTCTAATAATTTAGTTGCGACATAAAATGCATTTCTTACTTCATTGGAAACATCAACCACCAGATCATCACTTTTGTCTCCATCACTGTCCTGAAAACACAACGAGCCCACTAGTTAGTATCCCTTTTTGGGATTGTGTTATAGAAGAATCTTATATTACAAGTTCATGTCACATTACTCACATATCGGCTCATGCTGTCCTTGTCTTCCACTTTGCGTTTCTTGGAGTCCAAGCTATAATCGGAGGAGCCGCGGTGTTTCTCACTGGTTGTGCGCAGGCTGTCTGATGGAGAAATCGAGTTGTTCTGAGGAGGAGAAAGAAGGGAAATATTAAAGTGTGCCAACAGACTGCAGACTTTAGCCCAACTCAAAAAAAGTAATGTCTGATTGTATCATCAATACAAGCAGATCTATGGATGGTTTTAACTGTGTTTTGTTCCACAAGACCTCAAATTGCTTTGAAAATATCCTGTAGGCCCCATCAACTCCTTTCAGCACAAGATATTTATATCCAAACCTGATTCCAGTTTATTTCTGGTGACAAATGAATTATTTGAGTTCAGAGTCAAAAACAATTACCATTACAATGACAGGTACTTCACAGCTGTCGGATCTGAAGGAGATCCAAGCTGAGAAGTCAACAGCAAGGAGAAAAAAAAACAAAAAAACAAAAAGGACAGAGTAGCTCTTATCACTCCAAAACCACACACTTAAAAAGCCAAAAGCGATTTATCCATTCCAGCTATCCAACTCAAAAACCTAAAACAGGCCTAACATAATACAGTGAGACTCGCCAAGCTGTATCTAACAACCCACAGTAGACTAAACACAGAAAAATGTGCTGGCTGCACTACAGAGTAGACACAGTTAACCATACCAAAGAGGGGCTTGTTTTCACTGCCCCATCACTCTCCCTTCCTTCCCCCACCTCACTCCCTCCATCTTCTAAAAGAGACAACAAACAGCTTCAGGAAGACATGTTAGTGTCAAACAACAGCCCATTATCTGTGAGAAGTCCAACTCGGACTGTGTGTGTGGGGGCATGTAATAGTCATTGATTCCTGTAGCATGTTTGGACATCACCCAGTCCCCTTCCCTCTGTCTGTGGCCACTGTCCATTCACACAATAACGTGTAAGAATATTTCATGAATTCATAGTATTTAGCAAGCATGCTCCATATGCAACAGGACTTTTGAGTGCTCTCTGGGCACTTTCTCAAAACAATTCCGCTCCTAGAGCTTTACTAATCGCGTCCCAAGAGCCTTCACTCAGTGTGAGGCAACAAGATTCACAGAGGGAAAATGCGGCCAGATCACTGGAAGCGTAAAAGGAAACTAAGCTGAGAAGATGAAGTAGCAGACTGGGCCGAACGCCCAAAAGTCTCTGTCTCTCTCGCTCTCGTTGCATGATGTCTGACCTTCTAAAGAGATGCTTAGCGTGACTCATTAAGGAGAGTCACCAGCGTGCTATCAGATGACCTTAGACAACGGCAGCAGAGAATACACAACAGCGCCTGGACTGCTAACCGCCAGAGGAGCTCCCCTTCCTTCAGACATGACTGCACCCATTCAGGCCTCGCCGGGCCAGCAGAAACCCAATCTCACGGCCACAATCAGCCATCAGAGAGATTTAAGCCCCGTCGAATAAATGCCTTTTACAAGGGCACGGAGATGAGAGGGAGGAAAACAATTCCTGCGCCTGTGCTCATACATATTTATCGCACTAGCAAAAGAGAACGGAGAAGGGCGGTAAACAAGTGGAGATAGTGGAGGGGTGGGTAGGACGGGAGAGGGATAAAATAAATCCCACAAAGGAGGGAGGGAGTCGACGTCGTCTTTAATTGTGATGAAATTATAGAGCCGCGCTAATCTGTGCGCTGTAATACGAGTCATTTCCCATCTGCGGAGAGATGTGAGTGCTTATTTCATAAAAAGCTTGTTTCTCTATTAGTCATTTTAATGAACGCAGATTACCATTTCGTGCACGAGTTGCGTGTGCTTCAGGATGAAGGATCTTACTTGACATTTACATTAATGGAAATTTTCTTAGGCATGAAATGGGCCAAGAGGTGCTTTTCACCCAGTAAAACCAAGACATATTTGCTCCGTTTCAAAACCTAGTGAGCCGCCTACGGAGGCAACATTAAGGCATCATTTAAGGTGCGCTCCTGACATGAAGGCTGTTCAAAACACTATGCAATTTAATTACGTCGCTTCCTAAGGCACTTTATTTTAAGCCAAATACTAAATAAAACCAAAATGGTGGACAAACTGAGAAAAACATGTATTAAATGTAGAGTCATATTTCATTCAATACAGAAAATTTTATCTCTACATTATCCAATGTTTAGCAACATGCATACTCCAAACAACTGAATCAAATCTCCCATGCAGAGTTGCTGTCTATGTAGGCAGCTAACTAGATTTTGGAACAGAACTATTAAGAGGAAGAGGACAACTGAGACAACAGGAAACATGATACTCACCGTGCTCTCTGTAGTCAGCAGACCCCGGTTGGTGTTGAAAGACAGGCAGAACGGCAAGACAAAACAGAGATAAACAAAAGTCAGTTACCCTGACCGGCTGACAATCAGAGTTAAGAGTAGATTTCATCAGTAGGTAGAATATGTCTTATGTACACAATACAGATAGCAAACCATTATCATGCGTCCTTTATTAACCTCGCCAATTCATTCAAGCCACAGAGAACGTCATGTGTATGTTCAATCACTTTATACACTCAGTTCTTTTCTGAAAATAGGCTACATCCTTAAATGGCAAGCCACGAGAGTAGCGTACTCTTATAAAGCAAACCTAAGGTCAATAATGTCAGCAGTCTATAAGAGCTGTAATAATAATGAACAGGGTGGGGGGGTTTGGGTGTTATGAAACAAATGTTTGATTCACACAAGAGGTCTATATGGCTGAGCGACTAATGTTCCACTCTCTTGGCTTTAAATGAGAGCAGTATGTGTGTGTGTGTCTGCTCCTTACCTCGGTGCTCTAGGTCATGGTGGTTTTTTTCATCCTTCACTGGCAAGTGTGGCTGACTTCCCAGGGCTCCCAGAGCCAGCAGGCCCGAGCCAGTGCCGGTGACCGGTGGGATTCCTGGTGGCTGAAGGCCAGAAGGGTGGGGAGGTAAAGCCACGGGGCCATGGGCAGCGTGAGAGAGGTGCTGGGCCTGGAGCTGCTGCTGCTGTGGAGAGACATACAACAAGTGGGCCAGAGGGAAAAAAGTAGAGAAATCCATGCCACAAACTATACACACAGCTTCTGGGCGTCCAATTCAGAAGCACAGGTGGGGGTACAGGGATATTTATATCCTCACGTACATGCAAGTCATATTTGAGGATCCTGCAAACAAAACAGCCTTTATGTTGCTTGGATCTTAACCTGAAAACATAAAATCTTGGAGTATTCTGGATCTAGTCAGTTTACATTACAGGTTTCCTGCTCAACTGTAACATAAACTCTGTGGAATATCATACAAAAAGCATGCAAATTCACTCATTAAGTAATAAAACTCTCACACTCACACACTCTCCAGAGTCGTCAAGCCCTATTTAAGATACAGTTTAAAGACAGCAGGCGTTGGAATGCTGTCAGCTCATTGGCTTAACACCACCTGCTCCTTAGCCCCATCAAAACGCTGGACAGCTATATTTACTCCCCTCACATTTGGGTCTGGTTATTACACAAAGTATGAGTCACTCAAGAAAACCAAACTTTAAACACCACTCCAACAGCAGCTGGGCCCAGCTTTTGTGTGTGCGTGAGCGTGTTGAGCGGCGGCAGCAGCAGCCAAAAGCAAGGGGTCCTGTTTTGGCATGCGTTCAAGCCTCCAATACCTCCATCAATATTTGAAAAGCTTGGAGGAAACTGATGAGAGTTAAAAACCACTCAGCATGGGAAGCGAGCAGCTTAAAGCAAGGTTAAATAATACTTAGCAGAGCCACCAGTAAAGAGGAAAAAAAAACAGCAACAAAAAAAATCCCAGCCTCCACAATTTATTAGCGTCCACAAGAAGAAATGAATTATTCAAATGGCTGTTAGAGCACACACCGCCCAACTTTTGACAGACCTCACCAGTCAATCAATGACTCTTTACAATCATTCTTCCAGAATCCTGACATGTTTTCTTCCTGCTTGACGTGGAAAGGGTAGGTGTTATTGGCTATGTACAGCGATCACGGTGGTACAACCTTTCAGAATTATCAGCAGGTCATTAATGCCATGCCATAAGTAAATATCAATACTAAAGGCTTATTTATAAGTCTGGAATGCTCCAAAAGCTTGCCCTTTCCAGTGGGTAAATCATTATTAAGATGTCCATCACAGGCCCTTATTCGGGGTGAGTATAATTGCTAACAGCTTTGCGGATTATTTGCACAGCTGGCTGTATATTGAGACTCGGGGCCTTTGAGATTGGCAGGAGAGCGAATGGTATATAGAAGAGCTCCGCTTGGGATTTGAACCTGCAACCTTACCCTCCCCAACACAACAGAGCTGCCAAGCCAATTATGAGCTGTGCCTCAGAGTGTGGATCTGTGAGGAGATGTGATAAGGGAGTGTGTGAGTGAGGTGTGTGTGTGTACTGAGGCACTGAGCGTGGGTGGTGGGCGCATGTTCTTGAAGAGAGAGTGAAAGGGCAAGAGAAAAGGAGAGAGATAGTGAGACAAGAGTGGAAGTGAGTGATTGTAAGACAGAAACACTGTTGGTGCTAGGGTGTTCGTGTGGATGTGTCAGGAAGTGAAATGAACCGCTAGTAAAAAAAAAAAAGAGGGGAGGGGGTTAGTGTGTGTGGCTTCAGAGATGACGACTGACCACATGGGAAATTAAAGAAGCCGTTGATTCATGGGGGAGAACCCTCCCTGCTCATTCCAGCTAATGAGCCACTGATGTGTAATATGCATGGACAATAAGAGAACCCTCATTAGAGACCTGGCTATGAAGACAAGAAAATAAAGAAATAAAATGTCTCCAGTAATTTAATATTCCTGCATAAAGACCGTCTCAACTGGTGCTAATCTCTCCCTCTTACAGCAAAACAATGAACTCAGGCCTTGTGTGAACAATTAACAATGGACATATAAAAAAAAAGATAAGTGGCTAAATCAGACAAGCACCTGCTTATAGTCTCAGGTGTGTATGTTAAGCAACCCCATCCTGAGTTTAGTGCTGTAACCATGCAACATGCAGGCCTGAGGGAATTCAAAAACATAAAGCCCCATGATTCGCCCTCTTGGCCACAAACACACTTAATTGGGCCCACAGCACAAGCAGGGGCAGTCTTAATAGAGATCTATCAATACATCCACAGCAGACGACTTACAGTAAAACAGGCTGCACACTGCACTAGGCTGGACAACATAAACCAATTATATCTCCATGTTTTTTTTTTTTTGTTGCAAAATTCTATTATATATACAGTCAGGTCCATAAATATTGGGACATCGACACAATTCTAACATTTTTGGCTCTATACACCACCACAATGGATTTCAAATGAAACAAACAAGATGTGCTTTAACTGCAGACTGTCAGCTTTAATTTGAGGGTATTTATATCCAAATCAGGTGAACGGTGTAGGAATTACAACAGTTTACATATGTGCCTCCCACTTGTTAAGGGACCAAAAGTAATGGGACAATTGGCTTCTCAGCTGTTCCATGGCCAGGTGTGTGTTATTCCCTCATTATCCCAATTACAATGAGCAGATAAAAGGTCCAGAGTTCATTTCAAGTGTGCTATTTGCATTTGGAATCTGTTGCTGTCAACTGTCAAGATGAGATCCAAAGAGCTGTCACTATCAGTGAAGCAAGCCATCATTAGGCTGAAAAAAACAAAACAAACCCATCAGAGAGATAGCAAAAACATTAGGCGTGGCCAAAACAACTGTTTGGAACATTCTTAAAAAGAAGGAACGCACTGGTGAGCTCAGCAACACCAAAAGACCCGGAAGACCACGGAAAACAACTGTGGTGGATGACCAAAGAATTCTTTCCCTGGTGAAGAAAACACCCTTCACAACAGTTGGCCAGATCAAGAACACTCTCCAGGAGGTAGGTGTATGTGTGTCAAAGTCAACAATCAAGAGAAGACTTCACCAGAGTGAATACAGAGGGTTCACCACAAGATGTAAACCATTGGTGAGCCTCAAAAACAGGAAGGCCAGATTAGTTTGCCAAACGACATCTAAAAAAGCATTCACAGTTCTGGAACAACATCCTATGGACAGATGAGACCAAGATCAACTTGTACCAGAGTGATGGGAAGAGAAGAGTATGGAGAAGGAAAGGAACTGCTCATGATCCTAAGCATACCACCTCATCAGTGAAGCATGGTGGTGGTAGTGTCATGGCGTGGGCTGCCAGTGGAACTGGTTCTCTTGTATTTATTGATGATGTGACTGCTGACAAAAGCAGCAGGATGAATTCTGAAGTGTTTCGGGCAATATTATCTGCTCATATTCAGCCAAATGCTTCAGAACTCATTGGACGGCACTTCACAGTGCAGATGGACAATGACCCAAATCATACTGCAAAAGCAACCAAAGAGTTTTTGAAGGGAAAGAAGTGGACTGTTATGCAATGGCGAAGTCAATCACCTGACCTGAATCCGATTGAGCATGCATTTCACTTGCTGAAGACAAAACTGAAGGGAAAATGCCCCAAGAACAAGCAGGAACTGAAGACGGTTGCAGTAGAGGCCTGGCAGAGCATCACCAGGGATGAAACCCAGCGTCTGGTGATGTCTATGCGTTCCAGACTTCAGGCTGTAATTGACTGCAAAGGATTTGCAACCAAGTATTAAAAAGTGAGTTTGATTTATGATTATTATTCTGTCCCATTACTTTTGGTCCCTTAACAAGTGGGAGGCACATATGCAAACTGTTGTAATTCCTACACCGTTCACCTGATTTGGATGCAAATACCCTCAAATTAAAGCTGACAGTCTGCAGTTAAAGCACATCTTGTTCGTTTCATTTGAAATCCAAATCCATTGTGGTGGTGTATAGAGCCAAAAATGTTAGAATTGTGTCGATGTCCCAATATTTATGGACCTGACATATATATATATGCATGGGATGATAACCGGTTTCAAGGTATACCACGGTTTGGAAAAGTCACGGTTTCAAAACCACAATTTTCTGTTATAACGTTCCTGTGTTATGCACAGTGTTTTTACGTGTCGGCAAAGACGGAAAGTGCAGGACTTCCTCAGTTGTGTGCAGAAGAGCATAACGAGTCACACGACCCCTCCTCCTCTGGTTGGCGCGAGCAGTCAGTGAGAGTCACCTGTGTGTAGGATGATGGCCGAAGGAGGTGAATCCCTGGAACTTTCTGCTGTATAGGAATTTTTTTGGGTAACGTAGACTAACCATGTTCCGTACACAACGATGTTCCGTACAGATGACGTTTTAGCTCCGATCGCTGAAAAAATACTTCCAGGTCGTACATAAACTATATATCTGTGTCATCTTCATTTCTCCTTCTTTCACCCCCGATCAAGACCAAGCTTGAACTTTGGAAAGCAGCGAAATGTGAACATTTTCGCACGGGCTTGCGTTTCAGGTCTGACACATTCGCATGCGTATGAATGGAAGTCAATGGAGCGAAAAGTATATATTATACATACATACATACATACATACACACACACACACACACACACACACACACATATATATATATATATATATATATATATATATATATATATTTTTTTTTTCCTTTCTGAAATTTTATTTCATATAACAGCCAATTAAACTAAACTAAACAATTAAACTGGCTAAAATGTAAACCAGTAAATATCTAGTAAAAATGTTTTCTACTGTTTTTCACTAAATAAACAAAAGGAAAGTGTAGTCTTTTTATTTTTATGTACAATACAACAATACATTGTAGGAAAAACAGCAATTTTTTACTAAAACATTTTACATTTTTAGAAATGAATCTAACATACCACCAACAATAATGCCATGTATATTAAACAGTCAATCAAAGATGCTATTAAAAATCACAAGACAAAGAGGGATCGCAAATTAGTCTAATGACACGCTCTACAGGAAACTTAATGAAGAAATAAAACGCACATTAAAATCAACAAGATATTCACTGAGGCTTAGTTTTATATTGCCAGCAAATAAATATTCAATACCACTAAAAGCTCCAAACACTACCACAGCCTATAAACTTGTGATAACCAGAACAGTCCAAACAGAACTGGGAGTTAAGTATGCGGAGAAAGAACTGAAAACGGTATAAAATGTGGATAGAAATGCTTATGCTTTTCTAAAATAAATAGGGCTAGGGTTGATAAACACACAAACTGTTGTTGAGGGCAGAAATGCTGAGCTGCCGGAGGAGGCCATCTTAAGACCTCTGATCAAAGTCATAGCACAGCAGAAAAAAAAAGCCGCTGCCCTAGATGCATCCTATTACTAGCCCTGAGGTTCATCAATAAGAGATGCTGGTGGTTTCTGCTCTGAGAGTGTGTGTGTGTGTGTGTGTGTGTGTGTAGCTCACATCTCACCTATGCCTTATACTATTTATGAGGACTCTGGCACCTGCGTGAGTGCACATTGCCTACTGTGTGAATTACAAATGTCCACCTACTCAAAGAAGGAAGAAAAAAGAAAAAGAAAAAAAACCTCAGACAAGCAAGTATCTCTTCTGCTTTTCAACTTGTAAATGGCTTTGGTCTGCTGTAACATAACATCAAACCTATCAGACGGTGATCCTTCCTGAAGATAACGTGGCATTTAAGAGCGACCGCATGACTGCCCCATTCAGACCTGATTCCAGGAATTATCTCTAAGTGAGTGTCAATGCTCAGGATCTAATTGAATTCCGATATCAGACAAAACAAACTCAACCTTAAACCTTCACCTCACTATTATCAGATTCTTCAGCTGTGGAGCAATTCTTAAGAAGATGAATCAAAGCAGGCTCAATGTCTGTAATCAGATCAGAGCTAGCCTTACTACTGGATACACAGAGGTCAGATTTGTTTTTCCCTACATATTGATAGGGATCCAGGCCACTTGCCCCTGATCAATAAGTGACTGTTAGAAGGCAGATGTGGGTGTTTTTTGGAAAGGAATAGCTGTAGTAGCTCAGGGATGTGTGTGCAAGATCCTATTTGTCTTTAATTCCCAGCGCAATCCAGGTCAGCAAAGAGGAATGAGCCTCTCCTGTAAAACCTGATCTAATTAAAGGTATCCAGGCTCTAAAAAGAGCACTGAACAGCTTCTAGATGCAGACTCAGGGGACTGAGGATGCTAAGCACACTCATGCCACATATAGAGGAGACTAAATAAAGCTTGGTCAACAGTGTACGGCTGCACATTAGATAAACAAAAATGTGGCTATGGGCCAAAAGGTAAACGAAAGCAATGAAATACTAATCAGAGAGACTGTCACAAACAATCATTATCCATCACTTTAATGGACTAGGTTGCTAGCCATTCTCTTTTTGAACTGTTTTGTGAAATATTGCAAATGACAAATGATCTTAAAACACATATAAAAACATACACTTCCTCACTCGAGCCACAAATACATTTAATAAGCTCACATGATACATGCACATAGCTTTAAAACATTTAAAAAGGCATTCACTGTAGGGGCAAACCTGCACATGATTGAAATAAGCTACTAATTTCAAAATTAATCGGTAAATCAGTTAATAGGATTATTTTGCATCTATAACAATGCCGGTTTGCCCCGATATTAGGGTCAAATAAAGTAATTAAAGGGGTATACACACGGTGAGAGGCAGATTGGGAAGTCCACGTACCCCGATGATAGCATTCAGTTCAGTCATTGTCACTTGCTTTGCACGTTCAACAGCTTGTGCTACTTGCTGTTGGTGCTGCAACAGGGAGAGAAAATGTGGTTAGATTTCAGAGTCAATGCAAATTCAAAAACCCAAAAGTTCTTTAATGCTAATAATAAATAGTACAATTTAGGACAATAATACTGCATCTAAAACTAAAATGAAGCTTTGAAAATTCACATAAAGCTCACCTCTTGTGACAGAAAAGGCATAATCTGGGCTAGAATCGCATTGAGCCTTTTGGCAATCTCGGTCTGGAAGAGGAAAAGAAAGGGGGAAAAGTTAAAAAAGGGTTAATTTACTTCTGTTAAAGTGCACCACTAAGCCTTTTTTAGCATTTCCCAACGATTAAGCCAATTACCACGGCAATCAGAACCGCTTGACTCTGCACACTCCAAACTGCGTGATATTGACATGTGAAATATTTAAAACATTATGAGAGCCCAGGGGAGAGAGAGAGCACAGCTGCGATGAGTGTATACTCCAAACCACACGAAGAACGAGCCAGATACACTGGAGCTGTGTTAAGAGCAGCACTGCACTTCAGCTGCCATCAGCCCGCAGGTACAGTCTACTAGCACACAAGACTTTCTTTTGCACTCTCAGCTTCACATTCACACCTCAACCATTATCGCCGCTGATATGTAATTGCAGTAAAAAGAAAAAGCTGCAGAAGTTGATTTTTTCACATGTCTCCACAACAAAATGACTGCCAACTCCTGTTGTTTAGCAGATGTTAAATAATGCAGACAGTCCCTGAGGACATGTTGGAAGCAGACGAATGTGATAAAAGACTTTAGGGCTGACCACAAAAAAGCTGTTTTATAAATCCCAAATTTATGAATTTCCACCATCCAAAAATTGTACACACATGGTCTAAATAGCAGTCAGAGCCAAAGGATATTCAGCATCTTTGAGCTTCAGTGCTTTTATAATAATTTAAAAAAAGGGAAGGGGAAATAAAACACATTTAATCACATCAAATTCAAATAAAGTTAAGCAATGCACAAATGATTTAAAAATTAGGCACAAATGTCTATAGCAATAATGACACCTTAACATTTGTGTTCCGACGAGCCTTTACAACGGAACAGAAAATGTTCACATCACAATAATGTGTCACTTCTGACTAATGAACAAAGGTGGATTGCGTCCAGACCTGTCAGGAGCCGAGGCCTATTTTGCCTTCTCCAGACCCCACCTTTTTCATTTTCTCAGCAACCCACCCCCAAGTCCCCCCTTCATCTAGCCCACCGCAGGGACCCGACCTTCATTCTCTCTCCACCCGCCTGACCGTTGCCATGGCAACTGTAGCCGAGCAGGCCTCATCTCCTATCGCGCGCCGATCATTATGCAAATGGTACCTCAGCTTGACCGTAACAGCCTGTAAAATCATATTACGTGCACACAGGCAGGTCATTAAATTGAATTTTCGGCCTGTCGATCGGATGAGTACCGCACACGAATGGTGGATAAAAAGGCGAGCAATAGCAGAGGATGATGTGGGGTCCTTGTGAGAACACATGACAGTAAAAGGAGGGGTGGGGGCAAAGCCAGGGCTCTCCACCCAAAGGCTACACGCAGCTACAGTAGGATGTACTCCATCCCTCTTCCTTTCCATCATCAGACGCCAGCAGGAACACAGCACGGCCGACATCACAGCCTCTTCCAGTGATGAAAGGAGCTCACATCACAGGTCTGGCACTGGCTTTGACTGAGACCAAAGGAGAGAGGGGAGGAAAGCCTCTGAAAAATAACTCGGCTACAGATACATCATCTATAGAATTTATGAGGCTCAGTTCAACCCAGGGCCAGAACGGAGCACAAACACATCACAGGGATTTCAGCTCTATTTTTCATTTCAATGGCAAACACGCAGCGCTGCACCGACCAGGAAATTATTTATAACATATTGCCGAAAATGCCAAGCAGTTGCAGGAGCCAGACACAATATTTTTTTACAAGATACTCCGTAACACCCGAGAAAGTTTCGCTCCTTCCCATCAAAGTAATACAGACGTGTGTCGGGTCAAGCTATAGTTGAGTAAAGCCTGGCAGACCATAAAATACTATAGAGGACCACATAACAGTAACAACAAATAAAACAAAAATATGAGGTCACACTTCATTTTAAGGTCCAATTCTCGCTATTAATAAGCCATTAACTATGACTTTTACCTCAATAAACTCCTAATTTGCTGCTTATTAATAGTTAGTAAGGAAGTTGTTAAGTTTAGGTATTGGGTAGGATTAAGGACGCAGAATATGGTCATGCAGAACACGTGCTTTACTAATAAACAGCCATTATGTTAATAATAGGCATGCTAATAAGCAACTAGTTAATAGTGAGAATCGTTACCCTATATTAAGTGCTACTAAATATGAAGAAAATTGAAGAAAATGAATAATGAAAAAAGTTATCTATACGGTTACATCCCAAATCAGCTTTAAAGCTATAGTAAAACTTGGTGTGACAAGACCGGGTGTTGCGTTTCACCAAAGCAACAGGATCAAAGCAGGGTACCAGTTTAGCTTTCAGACACCAAACTACACTCCGGAAAAAACTACTAGAAGAATGCATCAACAAAAATGCTGGTTGAAAAGCCAGCTCAGTGTATAATCCTTATTTGCCAAGATAAACCGCGTCAATAGCAGCCTAACATTTGACAGGATTTGCTGAGAGGCCTGGAGAGCATCGAACACATTCCTTAAGGGCTTAACGCGACGTTGACAGCTGGCCGAGTGAGGTCAAGGGTTGTCTTATCTGACACTCACTCTAAAGCTTCATGCTTTATCTTGCAAAAACAATCCCGCTGTCGGGGGAAAACATGTCCGATGGTGGTGACGTACGCAAAAAGCCGGCATACGCCACACATAATGTATGAATCTATGATGAAAGTCGTGCTGTGCATTGAGCTGGACAAGCAGAGCTTTTAGCTACAACTGCGGATAAAAATAGGATGTCACTTTAAGCAGATGAAAGCCTGCCTCTTAAGTGGCGAGCTTCACGCTCTGGTACACAATTACAGGTACTCGGACCTGTCTAGCACCATTTCAAGAGCACTCCAGGGCCAGGCTGTCAATGGCATGCTGAAAGCTATTTGTCTGTTGCCATCAGCGCCAGCGGAATGGAGTGAGACGCTGATGAGCATTGAATATAGAGGAAAACAACTGGCCCTTCCAGGCATGTGTCTCCATCACAAACAATACTTGACCCAGCCGGGTTGATGGGCCCCTGTATTCTGCCGGGGTGAGAGGGTGGTAATGCTCTCTGACAGCCTCGCGCTCTGTAGTAAAGGTATAACAAGGTCTATATGTGTGCGTGCCAGAGGTGAGCGCACAAGCTTAACAGGGTTGTTAACTTGCAGTGCTGTTGAGAACTGGCATTAAAATTTACCTGAATTGATCGGCGTTAGTAGAACTACACGGGTGGCTAGTCTGTGTTTTCTATTGTTTTTTTTTTCCATCTCTCAAATACTCAGCCTCTCCAAATAGCCCCGTTACAACAGCCCTGCTCTATTATGCATATGTTTGGAGTGTCATTGTACAGGTTCACCTGGTTTCATGACCTAACCACCATAAACAGTGTGACGGAGCGGGCCTGTGCTTCCCAATCCTCCCTCCTCTTTAACAGAGGCTTTGTGTACTCACCTCACTGAGCCAGTCAGTTTGCTTTGGCTCACATAGAGAAGGACAATCCAGCAGTTAGCAAACACTTCCTAGGGCACCCCTTATAAATCATTTATCAGCGTCCCCGTGTCAAGCCGGGCCTGACTGGCTCAATCTGGGTCTGACAGCGAGGAGAGGGGAGGAGATTCCCTCGGAGTCTCACAACAGGTGAGAAAAACTCACAAAATAAGCCACGCTGTGAGTGCGCCTCAGTCATCACAGCGGCTCATTGACGTGGAGCAGCTGCCATTACAGCTGCATTTCCTCCCTCACTATGGCTGTCTGCAGGTATCAGACGCAAGCGTGCATCCTGAAAGCCGCATTACGCCGCGACTGTTTAAAATACAAAGCGCCCAGAGACGACCGAATGGAAGAAGAAATGGATTGCCTGACGGTCGGAATTAAACCCTCAGCGCTGAGAATAATGGGGTGCAGATCCGGCAATCTTCGCTAACTCGGTTGGTTAACCACTCCCCACCTGGCATCCGCTCTTGGGTTGAGTTTAACCCGGATCAACATGCCTGGATAAAAGGGTGGGGGATCTGCGTGTTTGCTTACGAACACCATTACCTCCCTCCTCTTTAACAGGTTAGAGGCAATGTCGGATGAATTATTCAACAGTGCATCCATGGGCTCTGTGGCAGTTCCTGATAAAAGTCAAGGTGCTAAAATGGATCAGTCGATTAACCTGTTTACACAAGGCCAGCCCTCCCACCCTCTACCCTTTTACTCCTTTTCTCTCACTCCTCTGTCCCTCAGCTGCCAGTTGGGAGATAAGTGGTTAACAGGAGGCATCGCAGGGGCAAGGGCCCTGACAGACAGAGGAGTGCAGAGACTCACACTGTGGACACTGATGGATCGCCATCCACCAGCTCCTCCCTGATGCCATTAACCTTCATAAGGTGGAGAAGGGGAGCAGGCTGAGGGAGCTGGGTTGTCTCTGAGGTGGCCTAACTACATCTGGTGCACAGCACAATCTCATTATTATCTGGGGGACAGGAAATGTGTGATGCGTCACAATATTGTCAGGATATATGAGATTACTCTTTGTAAATACGGTGGAAGGGAAACCTAAATTTTAAGGACAATTTCAAAAACGTAAAGGTGGACAAAAATTAGAATGGAAAAAATAAATCAAAATCAATAACACAGCCCTGCTTTAAAAAAAATGCTTATTTACAAGATACCAT
The DNA here is from genome assembly GCF_012432095.1 of Onychostoma macrolepis. NCBI lineage: Eukaryota > Metazoa > Chordata > Actinopteri > Cypriniformes > Cyprinidae > Onychostoma > Onychostoma macrolepis. The sequence continues at coordinate 12,133,329 of NC_081172.1, read as the reverse complement.
TTGCCTAATATTACCCAAAACTGATTTCAAAAATATCGATAAAAACTTTCCATCATGTACAGTTTTTCACAAACAAGAATGGAGATTTTCAATGCACTTAGCAAATAAACAAAGACAGTCAAATAAGTTGGAAGTATTTAAATGTATAATTTAACTTACAATCTGCAAAGATGTGGAAAAATGTGTTCAAATAGTCTTTAATTTAATGTTCAAGAAAGTTATAGAAACCTTAGTTTACAAATAGGTAACCTGTAAAATATGTAATTTTGGGATGTAGTAAAACATCCACAGATGTAGAAGAAAACATTGTCATTTCATGTTTGCATTTTCTTCTGTCACTGACCATATTTCTAACCTTGGATTCAAGATTAAGCATAAAACAATGTCTTCAGAGTCATTCATACATGCAAAAATGGGCTGAGAATGAAACAAATGGTTCTATCCCAGAAGAAAGGAATCATGACTTGGTAGCGATTTTTCTGTGCTTAAGGGATAATAAAAGATTTCTTCACCTTACAATGTTTGTCAAAAATCTAAAATTCTGAAATCATATTTCATAACCCAAATGAAATCATGACCCAGTATTTTGTAAGAATGTGACATGCTAAAGCAAAACAGAGCAGAAATGTTTTAATCAGCACTCTGAAATTAGTAAAAAAAAACAAGTATTGGATTTTTCTCAGCAAATATGATGCAGAGTAGTGTATTAGTTGATAATAATATAAATATAGTCAATTAGTCAGTTCTTACACTAACGGATATTTGTCAGTGATGTCACTTTGAAGAAGTAGAAAAAAAAAACTCTTTCTGTGGGGAAAAATGTAAAAATGGCAGAGGCGGAAAAAAGGTCACAACACAATTTGCCCAGCGCTTCAAAGAAGGTCATAATAGGTCATATAGTTTCATGTGGCAATGTTGCTGGCTTTAGGCACTTTTTGGAAAAGACATGGAATATCCGATTAAATCAAAGAAATAAACAACCAATTAATCGATTATCAAAAATGTAAATTAGTTGCTGCCCTAGAGAAAATGTAGGGTAGAAATTGATTGGAAGGGATGAATTTATTGCGGTCTATTTTTCCCTTAGCGTTAATTTATAAAGGGTGTCTTAAATGTGCTGACATAATAGGGACTTCTCAGACTCTGCACCCTTTAGTCATTAAATCACACGGCCCCTCCTGCCAAAGTCCTGACTTTAATCTTATCAAAGCTGTCTGACCACACTCTACTCAGCACAAGCAGGAAAAGAGACTTGACTCTGTGTGTGTGTGTGTGTGTGTACTTTTAATGTCCTGACTTCTAGGCTGATTCTAACTGTTGCTCAAAAGAACACAGTCCACAGTCTCTCTCTCATCATCTCTACAGAGTGCACTTCACTTGTCTCCTAACACACCAGTGTGACTGCATTGACTGACATCTACACACACAGCGCACGGATCCTCTGTGACTCAGAGATTGTGTGAACAGGGATCAAAGGGCTACATACCTGTTTGTGCATTTCAATGTTCAGCCCATAGGACATCTCATAGTACTGAAAGAAAGAGAAATGAAAAATACTCAGTTTTTTTATTCAATCCGAGCCACATCAAACATTTTCACCTCACATCACAGAGTAGGGAAAAGAAAGTCAGATTCTTGCGAAACATGAGGGGAAAAGAGGAGAACAGGCTTTTGATGCGTACTTCAAAATCATGTCCCATAACAGTGTCTCATATCTGCACAGCTTCTCCTTCTTTGTATGGTACCAATGAAATCCCACAATGGAAATCCCACTTGTATTTTAGGTCAGAGATCCCACAAGTTTTGACCAATAAAATTCAATAAATCTTAGTCGTTTAAAATAATAATGATGATGATTTCTGCAAAAAAAAAAAAATAAAAATCTATCTCTAGCCAAAAAATGTTCTGCATCCAGAAAAAGCAGAAAAAAAGAACATACGGAGAACAGAAATGTGTATAAGTTTTCGTATTATAATTATTATATAATAATAATAATAATAATGAAAACATTTTCATGCTTAAGACATATTTTCCTAAATAAACCTAATACATTTTTTAACAATTGTAATAATAATAAAAAAGAAGATTAAAAACACCCTGATCTCAGTGCAGTCCTGCAAGTTTAGATTCTGACACTATCAACTCAAACAGTCAGCATGGGGATTGTACATGGTGTTTACCTAACCTCTCCTCCTCCTTTCTGACTGACATGCTTTTTCCTGTGAATGGAATGTTTAACTAGCGTCCCTGGGTATTGGTTAAAGTCATTGCTTGCGTGTTTACACAAGATAAGAGAATACACTTCCACAGTTTAACCTTGTTTAGTTACACCACGAAAAGCTTTGTTTTTCCTCTCCCTATCATAAATCCTAACATGAGGCTGTTTTGATCTCTTGAATGTCTACGATTGAATTTAGGGCTTTGGTGTTGTGTAAATGATTAAGCCCATGATTAAGATTAACACTGAATTTATGTAGCCGTTTGTTTGTGCGCAAAATCTGGTCATCAAAGACAGAACACTGCAGAGACTTTGGATTTCTGCTGCGATCGAGTATTTTCCCACAGACGCCTCTGGCACTCCTCCATCACCCCTCACCCAATTTACGGCCATGCATTTGTCTGAGAGCAGCGTCTCCTTGGAGAATAATCAGATCCACACACAGAGGGAGGTAGAGAGAAGGGGGAGAACAGAGGGGGAGAGAGAAGAGGGGACAATGCTGTGGTCATTGACCCCTACGGCTAAGGGTTGGTGTATGAAAGGGCCCGAGGCTAAGAGCAGTCAGTCAGGGCCCTTTAATAAAGCAGGAGGCTGAACTAAAAGCACCAGAGGGGGTTTCACAAACACATTCTAAAACACACACATACAGAGAGACACGTAACAAGGCATCTACCTTCACCCCAGCTACTAGCTAATGGCAGCTTACATATTGGTTAATCTTACCATGACATAATGGCGCTGCATCTCTGTCTTCTCATTGGCCAGTTTGTCGTACTCCACTTTAAGACTGGGAGGAAAACAAAACACATCAGTTACTGAACAGATGTGTTTTCACTGCTTACACACAAAAACAATTCACACTGCAAACATGAAGCTAAACAAACAGAGTTACATTTTACAGGGGGTTGTTATAAATAGTAAAATCAATTTTAACACTTTACATTAGGGATGCACCAATATTAAAATTCTGGACAATAAAAATTATTATTTTCATATTATCAAATACAATTACTGTTTTCATACTTGAGCCAATACAATAATTTTCATATTATGGCCGATATTAAAAATGTAACTATATTTTCTAAAGCAATAATTTTAATACATCATATACACATCAAATAACAATTTAGTAATTTGACATTTGACTAAACATTCAGATTTTGTAATGCAAAAGTGAATTCAGGCATGAAAAAAAGCAACATTCACTGAAATTTACTAAAAGAAAAACACCTGAATAAAATAAAAACTTAAATTTAAGTCCTTGATGTAACAGGAAAACAAAAATATTAGTTTTAAAGGTTAAATATTCACTGTAATCGAGCACTATCAATTTAAAATGATCATTAGGTTGTTGTTAAAATAAAGTAAAAACAAGCAGAAAAAACATCTACAATTAAATATCCATGACATTACCGATATGGTGCCGATACATCATGCATCACTACCTCATATGATCAAAACTATTATTATTTTTTTTTTTTTTTTACCACACACATTTTTTAAACATGAATTAGATTTAGTTTTCCTCCCTTCGCCTGTGAAACACAATTAGGTGCGGTAATTGTACAAGCTACTTTACGGGCTCATAACTCTAAATTATTACCTGTGATACTGGGCTTGCAGGAACTGAAATTCGTCTTTGATCCTGTCACAGGACTCCGCCACTGTGAATTTGAAGCCTGGCTGACCAGGCTGGTGGGGCGCCTGAAAGACAGCCATCACATCAATCAAACTCAATTACATCCTCAGAGAACCAAATTTGTTTTCCACCGACTGCAGAGCGAGGCTCTAATGCATTCTGGGCCCTGGGAGAGCAGCTCTAATATTTCAGCCTGAATGAGGGCTGGGGTGACATCCACGCTACAGTGACATCTGGGAGATAGCTGGAGCACCAGTAGCATTCTGACAAAAGAGGCGGGGGGGATCTTTACAGTTCTGGGTCCGCTGTTTTAGTGCCTCACATAAACACCGGCGGGAGAAATGGGGTCGCCTCGCTTGGATGGGTCTGAGCGTGCCAAACTGCGCCTGTAAAAAATGCTGTTGTTTTCTGCCTCGCTCTCTTTAAAACCAGGTGCTCGTGAAAAACACGAAAACGCACTACAGAACAAAGATGATTTCTTTACCATTCAACGTCTACTATATTGACAAGAGGCGTTAGGGGTTTTTACCCCACTTGATTGTGCTTCCAACCGCCCTGTTCTTTCACTTCAAAGCATTATCACAGGCACCAGGGCTTAGCAAATCAAATGAAGGTGCACATCAGGATGTCGTTCGTCATGGACGGGCGGCTCTGCCCTTGCTCTCCAGCTAAACTGATGCAGATGTAGCAATTATGTTCCATATCAGTTCAAGATGCACTTACCGGATGCCGGCCCTGTGGATACATCTTGAAATGTATCCTTTATTTATTGGAGGTCTATTTGGTGGGGGGGTGTCCACTGGCACGCCACTGTACTGTAAAAATCAGCCGGACACGAAGCCCACTGGACGCTGGGGGCAAAAATCCTCTCAGATCTCCGCCGCTGGAACCCAAACAATGAAAAATAAACAAACACAGACGAGGAGGAGACCGTTACATTCAAACTGACGGTTGGAAATTTAAACTTGCGGTTGAGAAGAACTCTATAAAAGCGTTAATAACGCATTTTCACCTGCACTCTTAAAAACAACTCGGTTCATTGTGTCAGAGAAAGAAAAACTACATGCGGAGCGCTCGAGCGAAACGACAGCTTCTCTACTATAAAAGAAAAACATGAAAATTAGGAGGAAATTTGGCGTTGTTTCTTTGTTTGGCAACTGATACTTTGACAGGAGCTCATCTAGCACTTCACATTACTTGAAAGAAACCGAATAAGGAGACCGTAAAGGAGTCGACGAAGTGATAAGTGAGGAGCTCAGTCAGTGTGTGAGTGTGAGAAGCGTTTCAAGTCTTGGTTGGTTGGATAACAAGCTATTGTCGTTAGCTAACCTGCTAGCCCACTGTACCTGTCTTTGTGCGTCCGAACCGCCGAATCACTTCCACTGTTCCAGTAACTTCTGAAATGTTAATCACCGCTTCAGTATCTGAGGAAAAGATATGGTTCCTGGTGTACGCGAACGGTGGCGAACATCTCTCGTGCGCTCGCTCGCTCTATCACAAGAAGCGACTCGGTGAGAATCAGCTTCTCCGAGGCAAAGAAATTAAAAGACGCCAAACTCCACGGCGCGAAAAAATGTTCGTGTAATCCCCAGAAAACACTGGCAAAAATGTACTTCCGATTTTGAAGAGGTCTGGAACGTTTAAAAGTGTAACGTTGTACTTCTTCGCCTCTCGAGCATTTCCCCTTCTTCCAGCAATGCAACCCTGTGCCACACACAGACAGTCTACTGACACGAGGGCTGAGCCACTGCGAGAGCACCTCCTGCTAACCAATCAGATGAGAGAACCGAGAGTTTTGGTCTGCTGGCCAATCGCAGGGCCGTGTCCCCACGTGGGGACAGCATCCTGATGCATGACATCATACTCGCCATTTTAGATCAGAACAGGTAGCTCGTAATGCAGCCGTTGAACATTTCTAGGTATTTTTGAACAAAGTGGTCCGATGTCACAGTGAATGTCTTTGTTTGGAGATCTAATGCAATCACAGTATAGACACAGACGTCGTTCTGAGCAGGAAAACAACGACATATTGAATTAAAATGAAGATTATTTATTATTTATGTCGGTTAAAACGTTAAATGTTTACATGAAGTAAGTTAGCATTCTGCCTTACAGTTTTTAAGAAGACAACAATCTATGAAATGATGACGATGCGACTACACACACACATATTAATTCTAACCCTTTTCTCGTAGTGTTATTTCTGTATTATTTTAAAATAACAATTTAAAGTTGACATATATAACACGTCGTAATTTCCCTTTATCTATTTTGGAATTAGTCGTAAAATTGTGTTATTTTCCTATTTAAATAATGCGGTTTTAATCGGTGTTTACAAAAGGACTTTTTTTCAGATTTCTCAAGCTTATTGTCCCGTTCATAACATAATTTTGCACCCCATCCTGTACATCTATACGAATATGACCTATCATCAAGATGGACAGATAGCTAGCGTTGGGAATACGATGATTGTTCAGGTTTGATCTCCGTGAACAACGGCCATGTCTGAACTCAGAAGAAGCGCCCAATCCTGTGCAGTTTCTTCTGTTGCACCCACGTGGGATCCCTTTGCGGCTTTACAGCTTCTCAGCCAATCACAGAGCAGCATTCATATTCTCTCGACTGCAATTGGACAGTAAAGGTTAAGGCTGTCATTCAAGAAGGTTTGTTGTCAATCAATACCACGCGGGGTCAAGCGCTGACAAATGCCTGTGCTTCTCGCTCTTCTGCCCGTGAATAGTGCCTGGAATGGCTGCTTAATTAGCTTCGAATGGCTTTTCTTTCCAGTTCAAACAATCTGTTACTACCACGTGGTAATGAGAGCCTTACATAAAACAAAGGAGCAAAGGAGCATGCAAACACTTAATAACATTAAAAAAAAAATCCCTTCACTCATAATCACATGTTACCCACATACCAATAAAGTCATATTAATGTCATCTACAAGAGATCCTAATAATTATTAAAGGTGCATCTACTTCTGATGTTTTTAATCACAAACATATACCTTTTAAAAGCATCTTCCAGACAATATAACAACATTATAACAGAATAAGTTAACTTTATTTATTGAAAAAAGGAATAAAGCAAGAAAAAGTAAAATGCTTTCTGAACATGTTTGTTTACAAACAAGCTAGTAAGTATTCAGACAGTAATTACTAGTTTATGATTAGGACATTTAATATTGTATGTTAGTACTGTTATTTATCTTTTTTTTTTAAACAAATATGTAAAATTGATCGAATTTGTCTTTTTTCTATTCCTATTTTTTATCTTGTTCCTGGATTTACATATTATAATCTTTTTTAATATGCATACCAAAATAACACAATCTACAACACACAAACACCAGGGTGGTCTTTTTAGGATTTTTTTAAAGAAAAAAAAATGCAATGCACCATGAATTTGCTTAATGTTTATTCCAGGTCTGGGACTGCTTACAGCTCAGTGATGTGAAGTCTTTAGTATTTATGGACTGTGGTTTTGGTTTTGAATTGGGGGTGTCATGCATAGAGACACACGTCATGTTCTGTGGTTGGCCTGTGACTGATACTCTTGATTCTGTCCATCCTTTTGATGATAAAAAAAGAGAGAGAGAAGAATCAGGAGGTGCTTATCAGGGCTGTTCTTTTGGCTGAAAAAGAAGCCAAATGTATGTGTGTGTGGGTGTCAGAACTGGCACACTAATCTCTCCCAGGCAACCCCCCATCCCGCTCAATAGAAAGTGCTTGGATTTAGAGCAACAAAAGACTAGGCCTAACCCCAGGGAGAAGGCCAGGGCCCCTCCACCCACGCAGACCTCCTCACTGTTTATTTACACGGAAACCCCAGCCACTGTGAAACACCCACCCCCCAGAATTTACACATGCCACTATTTGCAGAGGTGCTTTTAATTCTTCACAGAACAAGGATCGCCCGCCCTGCTCTCAACCTGAACTGCTGCCCGGTTCCCACACGCACACACAAGCATTCCAAGCCCACAATGGGCCCAGTGTGTGGTGAAGGGAATTGAATGGCCCACAGTGTATCAGGGTGACTCGTCAGGCTGTAATCAATGCAAACAGGATGAAAGGCCTTATCAAAAGGGACAAATGCAGACATGAACAGTGTCGCCAAACAAAAAGGGATGGAGCCGTTGGCAGAGGCTCCGGTCCAGGCTGAATGCAGCCAGCAGCGGGGAAACAGAGCCAATTACTACTCTGAAATTCTAATTCTCTGACATCAACAGCCACTCATTGATATCTTAAAGCTTCAAGTACAGGCATTAGCACTATGTGCTGCAAGCAAACGGAAATGCATTGTCTCTGCGTTGCACTGTACACAAATGAGAATGACACAATCTTACAGTACAGTCACATTAGTGAAATTTCAGCTAAATTTTGTGTGCAAAAAAAGCCATTTATACACTGTCAATAGTGTAGAACTGTATGAAACACCGCTCACACAAATCACTTTCAAACCACACGGGATTTCGCCTTCACGCGAAACTCACAATCACACAGATTCCTACTGTAACTTCTGAATTTTGCACCTTTGTATTCAGATTATTGTACACTTAAAAATAATAATATAAATGATTTCAAATTATTTTATACTTAAAAATAATAATATAAAATGATTTCAAATTATTTTATACAAAAAAATAATAATATAAATGATTTCAAATTATTTTATACTTAAAAATAATAATATAAATGATTTCAAATTATTTTATACTTAAAAATAATAATATAAATGATTTCAAATTATTTTATACTTAAAAATAATAATATAAATGATTTCAAATTATTTTATACTTAAAAATAATAATATAAATGATTTCAAATTATTTTATACTTAAAAATAATAATATAAATGATTTCAAATTATTTTATACTTAAAAATAATAATATAAATGATTTCAAATTATTTTATACTTAAAAATAATAATATAAATGATTTCAAATTATTTTATACTTAAAAATAATAATATAAATGATTTCAAATTATTTTATACTTAAAAATAATAATATAAATGATTTCAAATTATTTTATACTTAAAAATAATAATATAAATGATTTCAAATTATTTTATACTTAAAAATAATAATATAAATGATTTCAAATTATTTTATACTTAAAAATAATAATATAAATGATTTCAAATTATTTTATACTTAAAAATAATAATATAAATGATTTCAAATTATTTTATACTTAAAAATAATAATATAACCTGTGCATAGATTAACCCGTGTGCCCTATATGTAAGCCATACAATAGCTGTGTGTGGAAAAATTTATCATTGTTTTGATTAAGTTCACAGGGCCAGTGAGTGTGACTTTTGAATCTAGTTCAAAGCGCTACTTCTGGTTTCAGAAGCGAATGTGCCATTTGGATCATTTTTATTGACTTGCATTTTTGAAGCTTAAAAGCCTCAGTCCCCACTCATTGTTTACGCACAGAAAAAAAACCAAACATCCAGTACAATTTTGACCTTGGCCTTTCACAGGTTTGGAACAACATAAAGGGTAATTAGACTATTTAGATTTTTGTAGGTGAACTATTCCTTTAACTTGACTAGATCAACGTATGGCTATAGTGCAAAACTGAACATGCAACCACAGAGGAATGATTCGTGCCCTGCTCCTTCATTTAACCGAAAGGATGAAGCAATCAGACGGCAGGCAGTCAGGTAGCCTGAGAGCCCAGTCAATGTAACGCTCATTTCACACCCAGTCACACACACTACATCACCCCACGCTCTCCCTCCACTCTCAGGTTGGGGGCTTTGGGTGAAAGAGAGAGATTAAAATCAAGCACAAAAATAAAAAGAAATGAGAGGAAGAAATTGGGAGAGAAAGGTAAGGTGGGGCCTACTTTGGTGTAGAGGTTAGGAATCTTTAGGCACCTCGGTATTTGATTAAATTTTGTTTCAAAGAGTCACAATCTGATTAAAAATTCTCAATGCATCTCAGTTTTTCAACTGCAGCACAGCAGCACAAATCTTTGGGGAGTTAAGGTGGGCCCGTGGCCAAATATCATGTATAAAAAATATGCCTGCTCTGACCTGCCAATCAAGCAGAATAAGCAGATAAAATAACTAGTTCTGCTTTTGTTTCGTGCAGTAATTCCATATTAAAGCAACCATAAATGTTGTTTTTAAAAACCATATTGATGATCAATTCAAAAAATCAAATTGTGAATGCTTCCAGAATGATCCAGGATCATGATGTATCCGTAAATGTTTTTTTTTTCTGCACCCCAACTTTGAAGGTGCTTATTCACATATATACACACACAAATACTCACCATGGGCGAGCGTCCGTAGGCAGCAGCAGCGGCCGCACTCATCTGGGGAGAAATGTGAAGGCCGGCATAGACTCCAGGGCTAGTCAGAGAACCATTCATCTCATGGTGGCTCATCATGGCAAAGGGAGTTGGGTAAGAGAGGGGGGTGCGCAGAGCAGGGGCGGCTGCAGACACATAGACACACAGCCAATCATAAATCAGCATCAGTCAACCACGGGGAAAGGAGCTGAACTCGGGAGCAGGGAGATAAATCTCAATCAAAGACCTGCCTACACTGAGCTGCTTCAAAGATGAATTTTATGAAAGCTGCTTTAAGCTCTGTTAAAAAGGCAAGCCTAAAAATTTGCTGAAGCTTTGGATTATTTCCATATGCAAAGTGCTCTCTTTTGCTTACAATATTGGCTGTATTTGCGCTTTATGCTTGCAGGAGGTGATGGTATAGAGTGAAACAACATCTCAGCAGACGCTGATTATGAACTCACCAAGAGCTTCCATTGGAGGCTTGCCTAGGATGGGCCGCAGCCCAGGGGTGGTGCTAGTACCCGGGGTAGGGGCATCGTTACGAGGCGTGGGGGTGTTGGACTTGAGACCAGGCGTGGAGGATTTGTCATTCTGCATATGGGAGAGAAGAGAGGGAGGAGAAGAGAGAAAGAGAGAGAGAGAGAAAGAGAACCATCACAAGTGTAACAGGACACCAAAATATAAATCTATAAAAGGCATTTTAATACTCCATTATGTACACTTTTCACATACCCTCCACACAGATGAAGTTTCAGAACGAAGCGCTGCTTCACGATGCATTATGGAACGTTCTCACTGCATAGTGAGGGAAAAATAGAACCAAAATCCAACAAAGGAAGATTTGAAAAAAAAAAAACAGCAACAAAAAATCCCAGCCTCCACAATTTATTAGCGTCCACAAGAAGAAATGAATTATTCAAATGGCTGTTAGAGCACACACCGCCCAACTTTTGACAGACCTCACCAGTCAATCAATGACTCTTTACAATCATTCTTCCAGAATCCTGACATGTTTTCTTCCTGCTTGACGTGGAAAGGGTAGGTGTTATTGGCTATGTACAGCGATCACGGTGGTACAACCTTTCAGAATTATCAGCAGGTCATTAATGCCATGCCATAAGTAAATATCAATACTAAAGGCTTATTTATAAGTCTGGAATGCTCCAAAAGCTTGCCCTTTCCAGTGGGTAAATCATTATTAAGATGTCCATCACAGGCCCTTATTCGGGGTGAGTATAATTGCTAACAGCTTTGCGGATTATTTGCACAGCTGGCTGTATATTGAGACTCGGGGCCTTTGAGATTGGCAGGAGAGCGAATGGTATATAGAAGAGCTCCGCTTGGGATTTGAACCTGCAACCTTACCCTCCCCAACACAACAGAGCTGCCAAGCCAATTATGAGCTGTGCCTCAGAGTGTGGATCTGTGAGGAGATGTGATAAGGGAGTGTGTGAGTGAGGTGTGTGTGTGTACTTTAATGTCCTGACTTCTAGGCTGATTCTAACTGTTGCTCAAAAGAACACAGTCCACAGTCTCTCTCATCATCTCTACAGAGTGCACTTCACTTGTCTCCTAACACACCAGTGTGACTGCATTGACTGACATCTACACACACAGCGCACGGATCCTCTGTGACTCAGAGATTGTGTGAACAGGGATCAAAGGGCTACATACCTGTTTGTGCATTTCAATGTTCAGCCCATAGGACATCTCATAGTACTGAAAGAAAGAGAAATGAAAATACTCAGTTTTTATTCAATCCGAGCCACATCAAACATTTTCCATAGGTGTTGTGAGGAGGCCTATTTAAGCTGTCATTAAGATTTGAAAAAAAAAAAAAAAAAAAAAAAAAAAAAAAAAAAAAAAAAAAAAAAAAAAAAAAAAAAAAAAAAAAAAAAAAAAAAAAAAAAAAAAAAAAAAAACATCCGAACTTCAACCAGATATTCCCATTAAAATTAATTTATTTTAAAAATTACAAAAATAATACCACAATTCTTCTCAGCATAATCTGAGCATAAACCATTCGGGGTTTGTTGTTGTTGTTCTATTTCAGTTTTTTTTTTTTTGACCAATAGTAACTATAATCACGTTTACATGCACTAATTTTCAGTCAGAATGAATTTAATATGATTTCAGACTTTGAGAGTTCTGTTTATATGAGCCCTGAACATTGAAATCCAATTCACACAATCATTTAGATGTTTATTACATGTATTCTCAACAAAAATTCAGTGCATGCACAATGCCTAGTCGGCACGCCGAATCCTGTTGATCGTATTATTTAAGCCCACCTCTTTCAATCAGATCGACTGGGACATTTACATGAAGGCTTTTCAGTTCGATTGAGCCATCAGTGTGATTATAAACAGATTATTTGGGTGCATGTAAATGCAGCTAGTGATGTTTCCTTAGCAAGAACCACGGATAAATACAGACATTAAGAAATAGGAAGTGAGAGAATGTGAGAGACCGAGGGTCAGAGAAAAACAGAGACAGATAGACAGCACTTTACAATGTGACGGAAGCCCAAAGTGGACTGGACTGTGTGCCATCTCAGCCACAGCCCATGCTGCATCCTGTAATTGGCCCCCACCGCTGAAACCACTGCCGCTGCTGCTGGCAGCCAGTACAGACGCGGCCGGGCCTCGGCTTGCCTGTTTGTTTACGCAGCATGCAGAACCGGCCATTAACAACGGGAGCCCTGTCAGGGAATAAAAAGAGACACTTTTCATGTCTGAGGGCTGTAATTGTGGCTCTTGTGTGATGTTTTTTCCCCGCTTCTGACCCCTAGCGCTGAGGTCGGGAAGCCGCTTAACATGGGGTTTAGCGTGGAGCCGGCTACCCTGTATTTGGGACTGCGGTAGTGCTGAGTGGTGCCTGGGCCCCTGCGGTTGTGTGCAATGTCTATGGCTATGCGACTGATTCGGCTGTAACACATAGACTATTATAATGATTCCACAGGAATCAGGATCACAGGATATATTCAGATGAGCGTGCTGTTGCTACTTAAACTCTGATGTCTTATTTTCATTCCTGCTCAGACTTTGTTTTGATATTTCATATGGTAGCAAGCTGTAAAAAGTAGCTCTTGCAAACCCAGAGGCAGACAGACATTTTCGTCTCTCATCTGCGCTCATTGCAAACACACAGAAAACACTGTGCAGACAATCCTACATGTGGGAATGTGCAGTGCAGTAAACTTGTGACAGCTGTTAATATTTATATCAAGCTCTTCTTTCCTTCTTTTTATACAAAAACTGCATTTATGGTCAGACAACACAGCAGGCCTAGTGGGACAAAGGGGGAAGATAAGTTAGCTCGACTCCTGCTTTTTCTCCTTTGATACCTCCAGATAAGTCAGACCCTCGAGGAATTTTATCTCAGCCTTAGATCCTGTGCAAATGTACAGTTTAGTCTGAGAGATTCTATCAACAGAATATGACAGGGACAAAGGGCAGCACCCGTAGGGAGAGGGAGAGAGAACGTGAGAGAGAGAAAGAGAAACATCAAGCAAAACCAGTTTTCTGAAGAAAATATGAGTGGTGTTTGCTTTGCAAAATTTGCCTCTATGATGCTATAGTATTTAGAGTGGTTGCTAGAGCATTGCTATGTGATTGTTTACTAGCCTCAAAGTAAAAAACAAAAAAACATCCGAACTTCAACCAGATATTCCCATTAAAATTAATTTATTTTAAAAAAATTACAAAAATAATACCACAATTCTTCTCAGCATAATCTGAGCATAAACCATTCGGGGTTTGTTGTTGTTGTTCTATTTCAGTTTTTTTTTTTTTGACCAATAGTAACTATAATCACGTTTACATGCACTAATTTTCAGTCAGAATGAATTTAATATGATTTCAGACTTTGAGAGTTCTGTTTATATGAGCCCTGAACATTGAAATCCAATTCACACAATCATTTAGATGTTTATTACATGTATTCTCAACAAAAATTCAGTGCATGCACAATGCCTAGTCGGCACGTTTTCGAATCCTGTTGATCGTATTATTTAAGCCCACCTCTTTCAATCAGATCGACTGGGACATTTACATGAAGGCTTTTCAGTTCGATTGAGCCATCAGTGTGATTATAAACAGATTATTTGGGTGCATGTAAATGCAGCTAGTGATGTTTCCCTTAGCAAGAACCACGGATAAATACAGACATTAAGAAATAGGAAGTGAGAGAATGTGAGAGACCGAGGGTCAGAGAAAAACAGAGACAGATAGACAGCACTTTACAATGTGACGGAAGCCCAAAGTGGACTGGACTGTGTGCCATCTCAGCCACAGCCCATGCTGCATCCTGTAATTGGCCCCCACCGCTGAAACCACTGCCGCTGCTGCTGGCAGCCAGTACAGACGCGGCCGGGCCTCGGCTTGCCTGTTTGTTTACGCAGCATGCAGAACCGGCCATTAACAACGGGAGCCCTGTCAGGGAATAAAAAGAGACACTTTTCATGTCTGAGGGCTGTAATTGTGGCTCTTGTGTGATGTTTTTTCCCCGCTTCTGACCCCTAGCGCTGAGGTCGGGAAGCCGCTTAACATGGGGTTTAGCGTGGAGCCGGCTACCCTGTATTTGGGACTGCGGTAGTGCTGAGTGGTGCCTGGGCCCCTGCGGTTGTGTGCAATGTCTATGGCTATGCGACTGATTCGGCTGTAACACATAGACTATTATAATGATTCCACAGGAATCAGGATCACAGGATATATTCAGATGAGCGTGCTGTTGCTACTTAAACTCTGATGTCTTATTTTCATTCCTGCTCAGACTTTGTTTTGATATTTCATATGGTAGCAAGCTGTAAAAAGTAGCTCTTGCAAACCCAGAGGCAGACAGACATTTTCGTCTCTCATCTGCGCTCATTGCAAACACACAGAAAACACTGTGCAGACAATCCTACATGTGGGAATGTGCAGTGCAGTAAACTTGTGACAGCTGTTAATATTTATATCAAGCTCTTCTTTCCTTCTTTTTATACAAAAACTGCATTTATGGTCAGACAACACAGCAGGCCTAGTGGGACAAAGGGGGAAGATAAGTTAGCTCGACTCCTGCTTTTTCTCCTTTGATACCTCCAGATAAGTCAGACCCTCGAGGAATTTTATCTCAGCCTTAGATCCTGTGCAAATGTACAGTTTAGTCTGAGAGATTCTATCAACAGAATATGACAGGGACAAAGGGCAGCACCCGTAGGGAGAGGGAAGAGAGAGAGTGGTGAGTCGTGCCTGGGTGACACACAGTTTCTGCCCCCAGCGCCTTGAGACGGCTCGATGAGAGATCTGGGTCTGCGGTACCTAGGAGAGAAACGCTCTTCCACTCCATCACCCCCCAGCCAATGGGTATAAGAGCAGGGTGTCGACTCCAATTATACACAGAGCCTTCATCCCACAGCACTGTGCTGCTGTTACGGTGAGCGCAGAGGCCTCGGAGGTGACATGAATTACAGTGGACAGAAAGCACCACATTTGCTCAAGCCCTTTACCTTTGATGCACAGCCACGTACCAAGCCGCTGCAGTGGCGCTGCCAGGTGCTGGGCGGGTAATTAGGTTACTGGTGTTCAGGAGCTCCTGGGTGGGCCAACCTGGTATGTGGCATTGGTATAACAGGGTCATTGGTGGAACAACCACATCCCCTTGTGCTATGGACACACACACATACGCACATTGTGGTGTCTGAGCTCTCGGCCCATTTTGGTAAAACTGCGGCCTGGCAGCGCTCGCCATCCCACCCAGCCTGGGAAGAGCTGAGGTCAGGGCCGTCAGCCAACGCTGGATCACTCTCTTACCACAGATCCATGTGTGTGAGTTTGTGTGAAGGAGGGAGACCCACAAGCCTTATTACAGACTGAGAACTGGACAAATTTGAGGCCTCCATAAAAACAAACACATCCCGCACACCAACCTTAAACACAAACTCCCCTAGTCAAAGAAAAAAAAAAAAAAACGGACTGAAACATCCACCTCAAAGCTTCCAAAATAAATATTTACAATCTACACAGACTTCTGTATGTACTGTATAGCAATTGAGAATTGAACTGAATGCCTTTTAAATTCCAATTAATTTCTTGTATTCGAATGAAGTAGCAAATAAGAACAGTAATTTGGTCATTTGAAATGCCTTGATATTACAAAATTTATAGGCCTTATGGACTGAGAGAATGATAGAAAAATTGGATGGATGGATGGATGGAATGATTGATAGATAGAACGATAGATAGATAGATAGATATCGTTCTATTATTCTATCATTCTCTTAGTCCATAAGGCCTATAAACCTTGTAATATCAAGGCATTTCAAATGACCAAATTCATGTTCTTGTTTGATACTTAATTCAGATAGATAGATAGATAGATAGATAGATAGATAGATAGATAGATAGATAGATAGATAGATAGATAGATAGATAGATAGACAGAATGATAGAACGATAGAATGATAGAACGATAGATAGAGCGATGGATGGATGGATGGATGGATGGATGGATGGATAGATAGATAGATAGATAGATAGATAGATAGATAGATAGATATCATTCTATTGTTCTATCATTCTCTTAGTCCATAAGGCCTATAAACCTTGTAATATCAAGGCATTTCAAATGATCAAATTCATGTTCTTGTTTGATACTTAATTCAGATAGATAGATAGATAGATAGATAGACAGAATGATAGAACGATTGAATGATAGAACGATAGAGCGATTGAGTGATAGATAGATAGATAGATAGATAGATAGATAGATAGAACATTAGATAGATATCATTCTATTGTTCTATCATTCTCTCAGTCCTTAAGGCCTATAAACCTTGTATCATCAAGGCATTTCAAATGATCAAATTGTTGTTCTTGTTTGCTACTTAATTCAGATCGATAGATCGATAGATAGATAGATCGATAGATAGATAGATAGATAGATAGATAGATAGATAGATAGATAGATAGAGTGTGCAGTGAGCCGGGTTGTGTGGAGCAGTCGCCTGTCTCTAAATGATGATGTCACAGCCTCTCGTAGGTCCCCCGGGCTGTGATTTATGAGGTAATCCAGGCTTGTCTCCTTGTCCTCCAGGTCTGTCCCTCCCCAGGGGTGTGCTAATGGGACAGCATGCTGCAGCCACAACACTGCAGCTGCCCTCTCCGCTCCCGCAGCCTGCTATCCATCTACTGTACTAACAGAACTAAAATAAGCCGCTGCCCTGCACACTAGCGTACTCGCAGATAATCACACAAAAACAAACAGACCATGTATAAGCCTCTCTGCTTGTATATGATCTATATGGGAGACACACACAATTTCCTTTAATCAATAAAAATGTTTTCCACCACTACTTTCACTCAAAACATGCCAACTATAACGAATACAAAACTAATTCGATGCCAGTGACAAATACGAAAAGGATGTCTCACCAAACGATTGAATCATGAAGACGGACAACTGCATCTTGTTTCTTGCTATGAAATGTCGGGGTTCTCCTTCGAGAGAGATGGACAGTGTGAGAAAATGATTTCAGTCCATAACAATTTCCTTGCTTTATAAGAGAAATTACCTTCAGACTGATCATGAAGACACCTATTGACCCATTTTCTCCTGGATGTACTCAGAAAAGCAATTTGTCCCCACAAAAGTCAAACTGATAGGTGGCAAGATGAATGGATTAAGGCAGGCAGGAGAGGGTGCACTATGCCACAAGGCACTAAATCACCAGATTATTAGTTTCATGGGCGAAGCCCGCGAGAAAATAATTGCTAATGTTCCCAGAGTAACCAAGGGAAATGAAGGTAATGGAGCAATTTATAAACTCTGATTGGTATACATGGAAAACTTCCAGCCCATCTCCTTTGTTATTTTACTGCTCTCGATAAAAAGCACCCTGGGGCGGCTGGGAGGCTGCGGCCGGCCATTAAAATCAATACCGCTGCCGTGTCACTGTTGTTGTTTTCCTTCTCTGTTATTTTTAGTGGCTGGGACAATGAGCCTGCCTCGCTGCTGTAAATCAATGAAATACGAAAAGGATAAAAACCACACAGACATCAAGCTCCCATAATTCATCTCTCTGCCGTCTTCAACCCACTTTGGGTTGAACTTTGGCCATTCATCCAATACAGTGAACACTGTGGTGTGACCACTCAAGAATAAGAATAGGAGAGGTCTCAGCATGTCAACAGAGAAGCTCTTAACCACTACAATCATGGCTGTGTATTGATTGCCCATGACAAGAGAGTTTTAGAAAAACCTAGCAGATAGTCTTTGTCCTCACAAAAAGGAGAAAGCAAGAAAGAAAAGTACAATGGAAACAATCCTTTTAAAATTTTTCTCCTGTATTAATACAACAAAAACATTCCCCGAATGGCTTTTTGATGCTATCATTTGAGAATGCCAACTAGGCCGATAACTTTTGTTTGGGGTGAGACTTGTTCAGGAAACCTGTTTGGAAACAGTAGCAGTGCAGAAATTACACAGTTCATTTCAAAACTAGGTTGGCACCTGCATTTATGTACAAGATGTTCTCCATCCCTCATATACCTGAAACAGCGTTTGTCCAACCAATGTAAGATTATCTTCAGAAAACCTGCATGAAACAAAGTTATTAGTGGTACAGAAATGACAATATGTGTCTATCATATGCATATAACTAATTTTATTAGTGAATAGCTGATGTCAACCTTTACCGTTGATAAAGAAAATCAACAAAAATCCAGTAGCATTTTCAGCAGTAGCAATTTTTTTTCTCTTACTGTTGTCATAAAGATGTACTATCCTTGCCCGTGTGGTTTCTTAAAAAGAAAGCGCACATTTTGATCAAATCAAAATATATGGAAATAAGAGTTAACATTTTGTTTATATGCTGCCATTTAAGATTTAGAATTTTTTTGAGCCCTGTTGCTGTAATTTTACCATTACTTGTCTGACAGAATACTGTCCCAAACCTTATCAAACCTAAAAATACACTGTTTCACAGAATGTCCCTCATGATCTTCAGTTGAGATGAATGAATGAAATAAATGAAAATGCTTATCTGACTTAAAACTCGTATACACCCGGAAACATCAGCAGAGTTCATTTGGGCATTAAACTAAATGTGCTCCTTTTCCTATCACCATCAATAAAATCATTAATTTCCAACTCTGTGATGTCTAAATGGAGAGTTTTGTTGAGTTGTATGAAGGCGGAAATGTTCTGCAGATGTAGGTTCCTCTAATGTGGTTGATGAAAGCACAGACTTATCTGGTTAGAGGCTTCATTTCACCCAGACCACACTCTGCCCGATTTATACTTCCGTCACAAGGTGGGTGGTCTAAGCTGCCTCCGCTGCCTTTTTCCAGCCTCTACCTACTTTTTCATCCTTAGAAAAGAATCTAAATAGAGACGTCTATAACGTTTTTGAACTACGCTGGCATGCTACGGAGATACTTGGCGAAGGTTCAAGAATGTCATATTGTACATACTGCAACATACACAATCCACTAAAAGGAGGCATCTCCAAATAACTGAAGTGTTCTTGAAAGACTGTGTCTTAACCTTACTATCAAAGCCCGAGGTGAAGGTAAAGCTACACTTGTCTCTGTGGTGTGATCTCTGTCTTTTGTTGTGTGATGGAAAAACATAAATAGATCAGAATCATATTACAGAGGAACCGAAAACACACTCAGATCTTGACCTTATTCTGTAACAAAAACAAACAGCATTTACGTCTCAACCATACTTTCCATGCCACTTCCTTTAGTGTGGTGTGGTTAAACTAGCGTGTTCTCGCTTACATTTTTCACACTTGCTCCGTACTGTGTCGCAGGCATCTCAGATGGCGCATGAGTCGATGTCCCACCAGCAAAGCCGCAACTTTGTTCAGACATGTGCGAGTAGTTATCGCATTAGGCCCTGCTGTCTGTTTAGCTGCTTTGGTTTTTATGTGGGTGCAGATGAGAGCAAGCTCTTACGTGCAATGGCACGATTGCGATGTGTGTGTGCACGGAGACGTTTGGATCCCATTGGCTCCGACTTCCTGTTATCACATCAGAGAAACTGTGTGAGTGGAAGAGGTGTGGAGAGAGAGAAATGAGAGTGAGCTTAAGGAACAGGCAGTCATAGATAAAAGGAGATAAAGAGATAGAAATCTGTGAAGCGTGGTAAACGGTACACTCTGGCAAGAAATGCTGGGAGGTCAGTTGTGAAAATTTTTGGCTGTTGCCATGACAACAGACAGCCCTGCCAGTTAGCGTAAGTGGAATTTAGTGTGGAGCCTAGCACTCTGCCCCATGCTGTCACAGAACTAGCTGCGACCTAGCCACAGAGAGTTGACACATCCAGTCCCCCCTTCGGCATAATTTACCTCCCTGTCAGCATATTCAGAAAGAGTCAGACGCGCCTAGAACTCTTTCTCTCTCGTCGGATGCGCCAGTAAAACGCGCCTTTATGTTTTTGCGCGCAGCTCGAAATGAAAGCGTTCACCTTCTCCCAAGAGGACCGGCCTAATATACAGCAAACAAAAAAGATGCAGGGAAATGGAAGTGAAAAACTGAGGGTCTGCGTCGAGCAATCAGGAACTCCACCAGCGACACCCCTCGCCCCCAACCCCCGCTATTTATGCAGTGCGGTTTTGCTTGCATCTGAGGTCTACAAGCCATGTAATAAATCTGGCTTCTTTCAAATCAGCTTGCCACCACCGCCAGCAGAAGCCTCCCCAAGCAAAATGTTATTCCAACTTGTTAGCGTTTGAAGTTGAGGCGCGCTGCAGTACAGACGCTGCTCGCATGTGGTTTATGGTCTGTGGGCTTGTTTTTCTCTCTCTCTCTCTCTCTCTCTCAAGATATGGTGTCTCACTTTCCCAGTCAGGATATATCGCCACCGTTCAAGCCACAACTGTCACTCAGAGATAACAGCGGCGCATTGCGATAGAAGGGGAAAAAAGGGGGGGGGACTTTAAAAACAGTCTTGCGGTCGCAACTCATTCAGCGACAACACGAGCTTGTGTACTTGTGCGAGCTAGCGCTTTTTCCGCCTCCTGTTCTGAGTTATAGTGCAAGGCTGCAAACTCGCGCTCTGGAGATTTAACTTCCTCCCACACTCTGCCCTCAAGAAAGGGAACTTGTTCTTTTAACCTCGTTAGTTCTGCTAAACTCACGATTTTGACACCGCAACATGACTTGATACAAGTGCTGGCCTCTTTGACTCACTTTTTTCCATCCGGCCCATGTAAAACAAGCAGCGGGGTGAGCACTGCTGTGCCACATATGACATCCTCTTTGAATACGCATGCTAAAACATCATTAAGTCGATTAAACGAGACAAATAATTTTCCACAGACTCAGCGAGGCCACTAAAGTGCATCTTTGGTTTGAAATCGCTTGCTACTTTGACTGCACAATGTTTGAGCATGCCTGATTAAATTGTGAAAACTACCAAAATACTGACCTTTTTAAACCAACGCAGAAATATCTAATTATAAACTCCGTTGTTTACCAGCAGTTCAGAAAGTTCAGAACATCTCTATATAAAAAAAAAACAATGCCTTATATGAATTTGTTTGTTTTGAAACTAGTGCCCACATAGATTGACATAGAATTTATAATCGGCTATTTTGAGGAAATGCAGCCTGACCTTCATGACTTCTGTAAACAAATCAATAAATTTCACACATCTATGGATTTAATCTTTAAAATTTGACTTTAATTGAAACACTCAAGTATAGAGCTGAACAATAAGATCCAGTTTGAGACTAAAAAATACAAACTACTAAGTTTAATGTTTTGCATTGTATGCCTTTTTGTGCCATGTGTTTATGACTTTATGGAATTACAGTCTATTTGTATATTTTCTAACATATTATTTCATTTTTGTCAAGAATAAAAATAAATAATTATATACTATATAATTATACAGTAGTATATTTAAAATACATTTATTTCATACTAAGTATAGTACAAATCTATTAATATATTTACTGACATATCACTCGAGACTTACTGATATAAAAATTATAATTAAACTTCATATTAAGCCTAAAATGTGTTTTAATGTCACTTTTGATGCGGATTGTATGATCTTTGAATAATATCGCTCTTTAAATATACTGAAATATACTTCTCTATTTGGATCTCAGCATTACTGCATAAATAAAGTATACCAATTTAGTATACTAAAAGTACAATTGCAGGGTATTTTTATTAAGTACATAAATAAGGAAATGTATTTGTAGTATACTTAGCATGAAATAAATGTATTTCAAATTTATTATATTTATTTTTCGCTAGGGTAAATACATAAATAATAAACAGATAGTAATAAAATAATAAAAACAAGCAAAATAAAAACAAAAACGTTAGAAAATTTAACATTTCATACAAAATATATAAATATTTAACTCCAAAATGCACTGCTAAATACAAATCAATTATTCTTTTGTGGTGGGGCTACTGAAAATGTTTGCAGGACAAGTAAACTACTTGTAGTAAAACCGTATGCCCTTTTTAATAAAATTACCATTTAGCCCTGATATGATACATTTGTATCCTCTTCATACACAATACCACTGACAATTTGATTAAAAACGCGCATAAAATTAAATACTTTGTACTTCGCATTAAAGTGGTCTAAATGTGGATTATATATAAACTTTGTGAATTTTGGCTCAGGTGGATGGCGATAGAACACAACAAACCAACAACTGTGCTGGAAATAAACTAAATGGATGGAGTGACTGAGGAGCTGAGAACATCCATCAATAACCTGCGCCATAGATCCACAGCGGCAAAATGAAAACCATTAGATCAGTGGAGCCACGATGACTCTTCTTCTTCCTTTAGAAGACTCTTCATCACATGATCAATAAGCTGAAAGGGGCGAAGCAATAATAACAAGGACAGATGATTGTGCGGTGGGAAAAGGATATGGGAGAGACGCAGAGACATTAAGAAAACATGTGATCAGAGCTGTGGTGTGATGAGAAACAGGCCTGGAGCGATGTTTATGACTGACTCCTCCCTCTCACCTCCACTCCTTAAGCATCCACGACCTCTGACCCCAGGGTCATCAGCCAGCCCTGCCCCTCTCCCAAGCCCCCCCCCCAGGGAACAGAGAGGGAGGACAGGCTATTGATCAGACAGACTATTATCAGAGCCCAGGCTGTTTATCAGGCTGTCTGCTAGTGAGCCACGAGAGTCTCCAGTCTCTAATGGAGCATGGCATTAGAACAACCCCCCACACCTGTCCTTGCCATCCCAGCACTTCCTCCACCCCTCCAGCTTTATTGATCCCTGCAACATCCGTCCTTGCCCCCGCTGTCACCCCTCCCTCCCCATGAGGCGTGATAGAGGGGGCAACATCTCTTGTCCCTGTAAGAATTGCTACATGATGACTAGTCTCTCCGTGCTCTCCAGAGAGAGAGAAAAAGGGGGCTTCTTGCTCATCAGGTGCTAAACTCTCCCCCTCCCCCCCAGGTATACAGTCAGGGGAGTGCAGGAGAGCAAAACCTCCATTAACAGCCAGAGAAACCATTACACGGGGGCTGTTAGCAACAGGAGACAATCTCACCATGTCTCACACATGACTTCCCTTTGATCTTTCCCTGCATGCATTATGCAATAGGAATGTGTCTATCTACTTCAAATTATGGAATATTCTGCATTTTAATAACTCGATATTAGTTACTCATGCAGTCTAGACTTATAAATTACAGTAAAAAATTGTAACAATTATGCTGCTAGCAAGAGCAAAAGATTTCCATTTGTCATATTCACTATTGCAAAGAAAGGCTAGATTTATTTATTTATCTACTTATTTTTAAGAAAATTGGTGCTTGTCCTAAAAACTTTTAAAATTAATATTTTTAAATAACTATTTAAAAGTATATTTTATAATGCTTTCATATAAAATGTAAAAAAAAAAAAATCATCTTATTGCATAAATATATTATTGTTCATATTTTTTAAATGCATTAACTAATGTTAACATATTCAAATTTAAATAAAATAAATAATTAAATAATAAACAACAATAAATAATAACATTAATTATGATTAATCAATCTTTTAAAAGCATTTCAAAGTCAGAGTTAAACAATAAAGGCAGTCTCTTGGCCCAGGGCCAGTGTTTTTTTTTTTTTGTGTGTGTTTTTTTTTTTTCAAGTGTTTTTTTTATATTTGTTTGTTTATTATTATTTGTTATAGATAGATATAGATATATATATATACAGCATCCTTTTCTAGAGTAACCAGTAACATGTTTTTAAAGAAAATCCAAAATTTTCCAAAAAACACAAAAGAACATCCTCCTGAGAGCCCTGATTGTTGATCGTTAGTTCTTGTTAACTACTACATTAACTAACGTTCATATAAACAATCAGTAACACTGTAAGGTGTCATAATACAGAGTAATTACCTAATTAAGTACTTAGTAGCTTAGTACTTTGTATTATGGACACCTTAAAATAAAGTGCCACCAAAATGTTACCGGTTGAATTTTGGTGAATACAATTCTAATTTATGTGCGAAGTCTTGAAAACTTATCGCTAAAACATACTGCCACAATTACCATGTCAGAAGAGACTGCTTTAATAGAGGTGCCACCGGCTTGCCCTCTGTGCCAGGCGGTGTCGACCCGTGCAACGTGCAGCTTCATTTGGAGGTCACCAGAGGCAGTCAGTGGTGTGTGGAGGATAAAAACACAATGATGAGGATTTAATGATATCCAGCTCCGCGGCTATTGATAGCCAGAGTCAATGGGCTGCGCTGTCAGTGTGTCTCTCAGATACACGGCAGCTTAGCAGGGCCTTTGTGAGATGAAAACATCAGAGATCAATAGGACACAGGGGAGAATCAATAACCCGCCCAGCGCCCTGTGGCTTTCCTGGAGAAGCGTCTCTCTCTCACACACACACTTTCCCTTAGTTTTTATTGCGCTGTCAATGTACCATTAACCGTGCTCATAAAACATGCATCAGGCTTCGTCACAGGCATCGTATGCTAATGACTGACTGCTAATGAATATGAATGTTCCTCTCATAAACAGAGGCTCTGTTTCATTACATCTCTTCACACCTCACTGGGCTCACAAAGGCTGCTTAGGATGCAATGTAAATCAGGGCTTTAGATGGGTAAAGTACACCGCCGTTTACATTCAAATGTTCTATAGTTTGCACATAAACTGTCCTCCCTGCAGTGCTCGACAGCCAATAATGCATAATCTTGAATTCGACGCAATTTTCAAACAAATAGCCCTTGATTTAAATTCCTTAAAGTGGTACGCCGCCCAAAAATGAAAATTCTGTCATCATGTCATTCCAAACAGGCATGGTTTTCTTTCTTATAAAAGAACACAAAAAAAGATATTTTGAAAAATGTTTGCCCATACAATGAAAGTCAATGGGGTCCAAAACAGCATTGGTTACTATTGGCTTTCATCGTATGAACTAATAAAATGAGACATTTTATATCTTCTAAAATAGTAAATATGACCCTGGACCACAAAACCAGTCATAAGTAGCACGGGTATATTTGTAGCAAAGGCTAAAAATACATTGTATGAGTCAAATTTATCTATTTTTCTTTTATGCCAAAAATCATTAGGATATTCAGTAAAGATCATGTTCCATGAAGATATTTTGTAAATTTCCTACCGTAAATATATCAAAACTTAATTTTCGATTAGCAATAGGCCTATGCATTTCTAAGAATTTCATTTGGACATTTCATTGATTTCGATTTGATATGAATCTTATGACTGGTTTTGTGGTCCTGGGTCACAAATAATGACAAAATTTTCATATTTGGATGAACTATCCCTTTAAAACTACAGCGCCAAATATCTTAAATGGCAACACTCAATACAGCAAGACGCTGAGTGAAGGCAACCTGAAAAAGCAAAGTAATTCAGCATTCTTACACACCACTTTGGCAATTCAGTCTGAAGATGTGCAAGATTAATTACTATCATTGTAAGACGTGAAAGAGAGAATTGGACTTTAATTATCTTCACCTCTAGACCAGCACCTTGCCTTTTAAAAGCGTAGCTCGACAGTAAAAGAAAGATTGCTATTAAGATGCTTTCTCAGTATCCTTGACAGTCTCTGCCAGGCACACTGATCCAATTATCCATTTAAAATTAATTATAATAAAGTAAATGCCTCTGTACAAACAGTATTTTTGATCATAGTGAGCACAGATCTTCTTGGCCATGGCAAAAATTATTATACACATCCATTGAAGTGCATATTCACCTGGAATACTTAACCTTGAGTTATCTATTCGATTATGACAGAATACAAGTACAAGGTTGAGGTCAAAGGTCACAGCCGGCCTGTTCTGTCTGCCCTCACCTGACCTGTGATGAAGAGGTATATAGAAAATCATCCTGAGAACAGAACACATGCATTTATGTGATAAATAAAAAGGCTTGATGCCTTTGATGGAGTACCGCTCAATGCAGGCATTTAGTTCAGCCTGTCTTCGATCCCACTGCTGCTGCCAGAGGAGCTGTTAGCCTAGAGAAACATTAATGATTCAACAGAAATGAAATGCACAAATACCAAAGTGCACCAGCCATTTTGCAGACAGGCCCCGAGGCCACTCTGCAGTTATTAAAAAACCTAACATTATACATTCACATCACAGATAAGTCGGATCACTTGTTCGCTCATATTAAGCCTGTTTGGTCCGGTGGGGATTGATCAGAGGACAGAGCCATCGAACAAACTTCTCTTTTGTCACGCCGTTGAAATATTCATAACATTTTTCATTATCTCCGCATTCGAATGCAACGGCGCAATCGCCTTGTTAGGGAGGAATCAGATGCAAAATGAGAAATGTTACTCTTCAGTGGGAACGGCTTATGAATCGGCTGTCCATCAGCGAGGGAAGGCACAAGTGCCAGAGAATGAGAAGAGAGCAATTCTATGGCTCAGTGGCAGAGGCGGGCAGACGGAGAGACAATCAGTATTCAACAGAGTCAGAGTGCAAGAGGGGCCCCTGACTCTCTCTTTCTCTCCATTGATTGGTACCTTAACCTGTGCTGAAATCACTCTTAATGTAACGGTGATTGTGATCGTACCAGAGCTCAATCTAGGTGTTTAAGCTGACCCGTATAATGCAAAATGGGGGCAGTCGTGGCCTAATGGTTAGAGAGTCAAACTTGTAACCCGAAGGTTGCAGGTTTGAGTCTCAGGTCCGGCAGGGATTGTAGGTGGGGGGAGTGAATGTCCAGTGCTCTCTACACCCTCAATACCACGACTGAGGTGAGACCCTTGAGCAAGGCACCGAACCCCCAACTTTTCCCCGGTGTGTGTGTGTGTGTGTGTGCACTTGGATGGGTTAAATTATATATATATATATTTATTTTTATTTTTTAATCAATAAGATGTTACATTGTTCACGGATACAATCACCCCAAAAATATTTGGATGCTTTTAAAGGTATAGTTCACCCAAAAATGAAAATCACTGACACCCTCATGTCGTTTCAAACCAACATGCATTTCTTTCTTCTAAAAGAAACACAATATTTAGAACAGTGTTGGTACAATTTTTTGACCATTGACTTTCATTTTTTGGATAAAAATAACACTGAAACATTTCTCAAAATATATTCAAAATATTTTATCTACATTTACATCACATTTACTTTAATCTAAAGTGAAATTATGATATCTCTGGATCTCCACAGAATAAATTAATCACGGCTGACTGCATATAGCTCATTTTTATATTGCCACCTGTAGCCTAACTGAAAACTATTGGTTTTTTGTTGTTGTTGTTGTTTGTTTTCATTTATATATAGATGTGAAGATATTGTGAGTGCATTTTTCATTATTTTTTGTGTCATTAGGCCAAGTGCTTGTTCCATACATAATCAGCTTTATTTTTAAAATAATCTTAATTATCATAATTTAATACTAAAATATATTAGCTTTTCACCTCACAGAGTAATAGAGATCAGCATCAAATATGTTTTGAAATCAAAATACACATTTCATAGAACATTTAATGAAGAGAAGTGGTATAAATGTATTTACATAGGAATTACAATCTCAGTTCATGCTACATAAAATGTTTTTTTAAAAAACCTTTTCCCCCAGATAACCCAAACAATGCGTTTTATGTGGGAACATCTGGTTTCATGCGAGTCAAAAGTGGTACAAATAGATCCTTGAAATAACCTCTTTTGTCCAGTGTATGTTTTAGTGTGCCATGCTAGGATTTTTACAGTGCCCCTCTGGCTACTGGCTCCTGGAGATGTTACTGATTTTGATCAGATACACCTCATCTTATTCTGTCTGTCCTTACCAAATTTCAGAATATATCTAGATAAGTTAAGACTATACCTTATCCAATTCATCATCCAGTTTCATACAAAGAGAA
Organism: Onychostoma macrolepis; assembly: GCF_012432095.1. Classification (NCBI taxonomy): domain Eukaryota; kingdom Metazoa; phylum Chordata; class Actinopteri; order Cypriniformes; family Cyprinidae; genus Onychostoma; species Onychostoma macrolepis. The sequence continues at coordinate 12,104,808 of NC_081172.1, read as the reverse complement.
AGAAGAAATATCATCCTGGTCTCTCAGCCCAGACACAGCAGCCATTTGTCAACATACAGTATCTTTTGTCTGGCATTGCTGGTTCTGCTCCTGATTATTATCTATTCAACAAGCCTCCCATCTTTCGCAAGGCCGCTGTGGTCCACAAGGTCAGGCCCGCTTTATCCAGCAGCACTCACTTCCTCACAGCGGATATAATGACATCACCATCAGTTTGATTGACAGCACAGGGATGTTTCCTTCCAGTACTGTAAACAAGTTGGGAAGAACCAGCAGCGTTTGAGTGCTAACTGACAGACACTGTTATGATTGGGGCATCTGTACATCCTCAAACCTATACAATATATAGGTTAATATTTATTGTCATTCAGATTTTTTAAATTATAAAATTGAAGAATTCTGAGATAGGTGAAGGATAGGAGTAAAGTGAAGAGGGAATTAGTTTTTTTTTAAATTCATAACTTTGCCATTTCCTTTCATTGTATTAGTTGCCAATTTTTGTTTGTTTATGCTGCATCACTTTTAAAAAAGTGCTTCATACTCACATTCCACAATGCTCAATATGTGACCCTGGACCACAAAACCAGTCATAAGTGTCAATTATTCAAAACTGAGATTTCTACATCATAGGACAATATTTGGCTGAGATACAACTATTTGGAAATCTGGAATCTGAGGGTGCAAAAAAGTCAAAATACTGAGAAAATCACCTTTAAAGTTGTCTAAATTAAGTTCTTAGCTATGCATATTACTGATCAAAAATTACATTTTTATATATTTACAGTAGGAAATTCACTAAATATCTTCATGATCTTTACTTAAAAGATAAAAATGGATAATTTTGACCCATACAATGTATTTTTGGCTGTTGCTAAAAATATACCCCAGCGACTTAAGACCAGGGTCACATATGATGTACTTGTGAAAACCACACGGTGAGCAAAGTGCTTATTGATTTATACTAATGACAACATCACATAAACACTCATGAACCAATAAACACATTAAACATCTTTGACTTGCTACACACAGACCTGAAAACTTGGTAAATTTATGACAACTCGAGTAATAATCAGCAAACTGATCATTTTGAGTAATTAAAAACATACTCATCCTGACATCACAAGACAACAAGCTACTAAATGTGACCGCAAAATCAACAAAAACGGTGTAAATAAAACTAGCCAACAGTCAAACAATCCAAAAATACTTATTCATGCTGAGAAGAGGATGAATGGGACAAAACAACAACAAAAAAACACTTCTTTCAGCGTAAGCCTATTTAGACGCAAAAATGCATAAATGTGACTCACCTGATTAAAATAACAGCAACAGAAAATATTATATTATAGTAGAAATGCTGCATTGCTTGTGTTCCTCAAGTTTTTAGGAAAAACTAAACCAACTATAATCTGAAATAAGTAAAATACTTAAGAATAAAGCTCATTATTAGCATTATTTATTAAATCAACAAGTCATTACTCAGAAAGGCAAGTTCTGACCTACTCTTTCAGAGTCATGTGGTTCAAAGACAGACCTGCTCCCACAAGCCCTTTAAAAGAGAATGGTGGAAAACTGTGTTTCCTCAAACACAACAGTGCATAATCAATGTTGACAAGCTGGGAAATCAGATCTTACAAAGTTGGACCGTCCCCAAAGGCAGAACATGCTCAAGCACTAACGAAAGCGGCGCTTTAATTCTCGGGCACTTTCAGCGTGGCTTAAAACCCAGGCAAGCGTTAAACGTGCACTGATCGTATAGCCACAAAGTGAAGGTTAGAAGGACAGTGTGTGAGCGGGCAACTCAAGTGTACACGAATCTCCACAGAGCTGCCTCAGACACGCATCCTGAGCTATGCTAATTCACTTGTCCCAAAGCCTCTCATCAACTTGCCCTTATTTTGAGGTCACTATCGCATGCGTCACCACAAGTGCTCATCCAGAAAGGCAGAGAGTTTATAATGTGCGATTTTGGATGCACCCTATGACAGCTGTCATTCAAGTACTCTCCACAACCCAACACTACACTGATTTGATTGCTGATCTTTTGACCCACAGCCCCATTCTGTCTTGGCTCTAGACATGAAGCAGCTCCGCTGAACAAGAGCTCGGCTGCACTACGCTACGCTTAAGGGAAACTCACAAATACACTTGGGGAGATGCAAATAGCTTATTATGTAATCTTTTATATTATAGCAATTTTTCATTGCCACTTGAGACGAGAGGCTGTGCAAATGAGACGCGGTCAGGATGACAAGTGAAGGTAAGAGTCGCACCATACGTTATGTGATTTCTCCATAATTGCTATGCTTCAAGCCCCTTCTTGACGTGAACACGGGGAGCACTGGGCTCCCAGAAGCCTGTAATCTGATGGCAGACACGCCGAACACTGCTAAGGGCCCCTCAACCTGCTGCCATCCATCTTTCTGGAGACAGCAACACTGTGAAACGAGAAGCCAGATAAATCTACATCACTCTCTTTTTAGTTTCTATATCAAATGGCTGAATTACATCTACACTGATGAAAAATATGCATAGACAACTTGAATATTTCATGTGACTCATTAGGGCTTTTCACACTTATTCTAAACCCCAGATAAACAAACTCCTGGGTTATCTTGTTTCATGTTTCACACTGCTCATAATTTACCCGGGTTTAACAGTTAATCCTGGGTATTCATATGCTAACATTTCACACTGTATATTCCTAAACCTTGGGTTAATGTTTTTATTTGCATATTTGTGGTTTCAGTGCTCCAGCATTGCACATTGTTATATTATATATTGCCTCCTATGCTATCAAGTTTTTACTGAATAGACTTTTCTGACTATAAAGGTAGGAATGAAACTTTTGTCACCATTTGACATTTTTCCGACTCAAATGCTAAAACTACTGTTTATAGGCTATAACATGTGGTGTTTCCAAGACCATGTGTTCCATTTGGCACATGACTGTCCAAAGCATTTGATTTGGTATCTGTTGATAAGCATCTAGCCGTAACATTTTATCACCACATCATTTCACATTGTACACATTTTGCAATGCAGTGTTAATAACACAAAAAATGCTGTTAAAGGGATAGTTCACCCAAAATGATAATTACCCCATGATTTACTCACTGTCAAGCCATCCTAGGTGTATGACTTTCTTCTTTCAGACAAATACAATCAGAGTTATATTAAAAAATGTCCTGGCTCTTCCAAGCTTCATAATGGCAGTGAATAGTGGGTGAGATTTTGAAGCCCAAAAAAGTGCATCTATCCATCATTAAAAGTGCTCCACAAAGGCCTTCTGAAGTGAAGCGATGCGTAATCTCTAGCTTCCACTGTCTAATACATGTTCACGAGAGAGTGACGTTCCAGTGGATAACGTAGGATGTAAGCACAGCGTAAGCTCCGGTGTGAATATGCAAATCTCGCGAGAACCAAGTTTTGTTTACAGCAAAGGAAAACCAGTGTCCTCTTTGTGGGGCAGTCGTGGCCTAATGCTTAGAGAGACTTCCACACTCAATACCACGACTGAGGTGAGATCCTTAAGCAAGACAGCAAGGTGCTCTGGGTGCGTGTTAATGTGTGTGTGTGTGTGTGTTCACTACTTTGTGTGTGCATTTGGATGGGTTAAATGCAGAGCACATATTCCGAGTATGGGTCACTTTCACTTTCACTCTTGGCTTATATCGAAATCTTCCGACATTTTTCTTTACAAATCCTCATTTTGTACTTACGCTTCACCTACATCCTACGTCATCCACTGGAATGTCACTCTCTAGTGAACATGCGTACAACAGTTAGTGGAAGCTATCTCCAATTGTATTTGTCTGAAAGAAGAAAGTCATATACACCTAGGATGGCTAGAGGGTGAGTAAATCATGGGATAATTTGAATTTTTGGGTGAACTATCCATTTAACCCTACTCTGGAGCTGGGTTTCAAAACCCTAGTAAAAAGTAACGCTAACCATGCTTGTTAAAACTTGGGTTTAGAACGACAATAACCTGAGTTAAGCAAGCACAGTGTAAAAATCCCTATTTTGGACACTGTAAGTACCAATCCTCATTCATTCTCAGCAACAAGGACATTCTTTAAAAATTCACCTTTTGTTTGCCAAAGAACAAAAAACAACATGGGAATGCATTAACTATTCATTTGAGGTATAATTCATCTATTTATAACAGCACAAAAACTAATATTTAGAAATGACCCAAGAGTCAATCCTGAATGTAACTGCTTTTGGCAGAAAGAATCGGTCAATGCTTAATCCAGGCTTACCAAGAGAAAGGTTAAGTATGAGTTTAGCTGCTGTGTCATTATGTGATGTTATTTGATAACTCAAAATTTTCATGTTTGGCAAAATGTATCTGTTATACAAAGTGGAGGTTATAAATGAGAATTGTGAATTGTTTAAACAGTCTCAAGAAGCCAGGGAATGAGAGAACAGACTAAAGAGGTTCCCCAGTTTGTCTTTGTGGTAGAATCATCTTAATGCAGTCAAAAACACATCATGAATTCAAGTAGATTTCAGTGGAAATACTTAACGATTGTTGAAAAGTAGGTTAAGAAACTCTTGTGTCTGAGCCCAGTTTCTCTTGCTCCTTTAGAGACACACAAAACCGCACATAGCTGCGGCTTGTTTCTCATTTTCCATAAAGGCTTTAAGGTTCGAACGACCATTTTCTGGTGATGATGTGGTCAGAGCACACAAGTCACTGCGGCGAAATGATCCGCAGAGACAAAGTGATATAACTCCCTTTTTAGCTGAGTTCCTAGAGGATTTGCTGAATTTAATATTTCATAAGGGACATTTTGTAGACTCCGGCCAAATCTAGAAACTAACGAGTTGAAACACAAATCTAAAAGACACCCTGCTCTCAGCAGCCAGTGAGGGGCCCATTAGTTTCAGTCGGTTTTAGCTGCACAGTTCAGCCTATGGGGACCTGTTCAAGGCCTATGAAAAGGCAGCAGTGGTGTGCGAGCATGGCATGTAAACAGGCCTTTAATCAGCGAATGGTTTGGGGAGAGCTCTTTTTAATCTGTGATTATAACAGCAGATCAATGCGATTCCTGCTTCAAGCTGTGTCCAAGACAAAAAGGAGGATTTGCATCAAATATTCATAAGCAATGCTTTCTAATGGTTCTCCAGCTAGAGCCGATTTGGGGGTTTTATTATAGGATATTGTGCAGAGGCAATGGACTTACTGGACTCGTTTAATTACAGGGCACTGCACCTCTGCAATGCTAGACGATTTCACTAGGGGTTTCTCTTGATCTGCTTATATCTAAGGCCTATTAATATGCAGAATGCAGTTGGGTACTGTTACAGGTACGTAACTGAAGAGTTCATTCAAACATTAACAGTATAATCACACTGATATAATATCTGAATCAGGAGTGTAACTGTATCATTTTGGGTTACAATATCTAAAAACTAAATATTTATTAATTTATCCAAAATAACATATAGAGAATATATTTATATTAGAGTTTCAGTGCCACTACAAAAGAAATCATATACTATCTGATTTGTGAGAGTGAGTCAGAAGTCTGTATAAAAAGACAAAACAAAACAAAAAACATAGTTCCAAGAAAAATGGTAAGAAACACCTTTCTATTGAGTCAGTGTAGTTCAATTCTCAAACAAATGAGTAAATCAAAAACATACAGCACAACCAGTGCAGCCCGGTTCACAAACAAATGACTCTTATGAGCCAGTTCTTTTAAATGATTGAACAAAAAACATATGGGTGACAGCCAGGTGTCAACCTTATGAGATGATTCCAGGGTTATTATTGTTAGCAGCACAAAGAAATATTTTCATTACTTTAAAAATTGATAAAAAAAAAAAACTATGAGATCAAGCCATACACGTCTTCATAGTCAGGGTTCAATTTAAAATGAACACGGAATTTCTAAAAACAAAAAACTAACTTAAAATATTAATAAAAACTAAGCCAATTTTGGGTCAGTATCATTACTGATTATTACAACATGTTAAAGATACACATATGCATTATTACTACTTTGTTTTTGATAAATGAAAGAGTTTATTTATGTGTGTCTGTGTCTATATGTACACACACTCTACACACACTAGCATATAAAGTAAACATTCAGAGTTCACTTAAAGTATAGAGCAACATTCCTCAAAATTCTGACAAGACATTGGGAAAAAAAAAACATCTTAAAACCATTCTGCGTGCAAATAAATTCCCTGAAATTGAATTAGAAATGGAAACAGATGTTTTCATTGAATTATATGCCAGACGGTCTCATTTGCCTAATTAAGTCTCAAACTGTCAGTCAAACGGAGTTGCGTGCTACAATTTGTCAATATTCCCTTAGATTCAGGCATTGAAAGCTTGTGCATGTCTATTTTTGGTTCACAAATCTACCTTGCCCAGAAATCATCACTCGTCTTTCAAGTAGTAACTTAAAGCAGCAACAAAAATGTATGATTGTCTAGCCAGGGTCGTTAAGTGCTAGAGCTAACACTTGCTCTCACTAATACAATCCACTTTAATCTTTTCAATGTTTGATTGTATTTGCTTGAAAGCAAACGCAACAAGTACATAATTATCAGACTAATTAAGCTGCCAAAACACAAACACACTGCAAGAGCACCTTCAGAACAGTGAGTGCATGATTCATTAGCATCTGCTGTAAGCCTATTAATCATCTAACAGCCAATTAGCGCACTGTTACCGTTTGCAGTGGATATGTAAATAAATTCCTGGGTTAATTTCTTCCTCTGATAATAAAGGGAACATTATGAAAATTAGCTGTGTGACTATGTAAATGATCTATGTCGTTAATTGCGTGGTGGCTGATAGATGTTTTTTTTTTTGTTTTTTTTGCCACGGACCAGAGTACTGATGCAAAGAAACATTTTCTCAGGCTGTTAGAGAAATTAAACGGGCAGCCTCAGATTCCCGAGAGGCACTTGCAGCATGCAATAATGACATTTAGCCGCCCCTCTCTCTGACTGATGATCATAATAATGCTTCTGCCTGGCAGCGAGCCAGTGGTGGGGGGGTGGTCTGTGGAGGTTGTTGAATAGCAGGTTGGACACACACATAAAGACACATAAATGGTGCCCTTGCACAGCTAGCCAAATTAACCGTGCCTGGTGTAACTAGCAGTGATTAATATTCATTAGCGACTAGTAAAAAGAGGCCCTTCCATTAGCAAATTAGCTCAATGTACAAAATACCATCACAGTATCACACGGTCACCTCTGGCTGAAAGAGAATACAGCATTAGCAACAGTAAGGTAATAGACTTTGGTCAGACAATGCCATATTTCATTTGACTTAACATCTAAAATGACACACTTAAAATTGATATCAGCTTCATAATTCACAAGTTCCCCGAATCCTATGACATTATAAACTCTCAATAATGAAGAAATAGCATAACATTGCTAATGTTTAGGGTCTTTTAGACAGAGGACATGAATTAAAAACAAAAACAAAAACTAATAATTCTCACATGCAAACTTCTGAGAAAAGTTGATCATTTGTGGAGAGACAAAAAAACGGAAAACAGAGAGATATTGGCATATTATGACATATCTGCTTGCTGGGCTTTGATTTACTTCAGGGGAACTATTAAAATAATTTTAAGGCAAAATAGATAAGAGTTAAATTAATCAAAATGACTTATTATTTTGCACATATATCAATTAGGTCTCAGGGACATCAAACAGCAAAACATTAAAGTCAATGTCAACAGAATATGAGGAAAAACTTTTGGATTAAATAGGATGAGGAAATTTGAATGTGCTATATTTCTGTCCCTCACAGCCTCATTTTCTTTCATGTCATATTAAATAAGCCGTCTATTCTATTCTACTCTAAATAAGTCTATAAAAGAGTCATTTCTGTTATACAAAGTACAGGTTAATACTCATTTTACATTCTCTATATTCCTTAAAATCCATCACCAATCTGTAGGTGTGGAGATCAAATGGGTTAAGATGATATTCTCTTACTTCACCATAGATTTGGTGGCTTTTCAGCCTCAAACTGTCCTATTCTCCTCCTCTCAGCCCATGATAAATGCTGCAGGCTGCTCCTAATCATCCATGGGACAAGAAAGGAAATGAGGCCTAAGACAGAGCAGGAAAGAGAGGAGGAGGGAGGAAGAAAAAGAGAAAGACAAGGAGAACGACGGAGGATGAATGGGGCGTTTACTGCGGGTGACTTGGGTTATATTTTTTTAGCACGGCTTCCAACGTATATGGCCGCAAAAACATTACTAACAAGGAGTAGCACTGGCGAGCCTCTCAGATATGCAGAAGAGTAATATCTGACTTTAGCAGTTCCCTACGCACACCCTGAAAACACCCTCAGCTGAGTGCAGCCAATTGGATTATGTCTGGGATTATGCAGTGACAGGCCAGATGTTTTTTCGGCATTTAACCGCCTAAACTGCAAACATTTCCTCTGGCTGTTTTGGCTCATTGAGCTGCGATCTGAAGCCTGTCGATTGCCCCCTTGTGTCATTTCTCCCATCTGCAGGGTGATGACAAATAAGACATGATGGGAAGGAGGTGTTCAGAAAAATGAAGGCAACCATTTGTATGGCTTTTCAGTTGACATATTTGACCCTAAATTCACTCGAGACCTTTAACTTTAAATAATTATACTGCCAAGACATTGTAATAATTAACATAGGTCTATGTAGGTCTGAAATGGATTAAGTTGTATCAGCATAAAAACAGTTTTGTGTAAATATTACCGTTATTTACATGGTTTTAAATTGTTCAAAATCATAAATCATTGTTTCAAGTGTTTTCTATGAGAAAAGCTCACATGGTGAGCAAAGCGCTGACAGACCTTAATTAGGTTTAATTAGATCTTAAGTAGATGCCATATTGAATTTAACGTTGATGAAAACAAGACTGAGGGAGAGACTTATAGTCCTTACAATGGCATGCACTGTATAAAGGTCCAAGATCATATAATTATTACAACTCACAACTTTCAAAAGTGTTTTATGGAGTTTTGTCAACTGAACAATCATTATGTTGTTAAATAATTACAGTCTACTGAACGCACAGTACTTCAATCCCTCACAGCCTCGTTTTCATTCTTATCCGAATTTAAATATGGCAATACTAAAGGTCTATATTCTTGTTCTGTTTACATCACATGAACACACATGAGACAATAAATACTACTTCAGAAATACAATTAAAAAATCTCAACATTTACTACATGTATAAAATAACCACAATTAGTTTGGCACAATACAATATATAATATACAATACATAATTAGTTGTTCATAATACAACTATATCATAATAGTAAAGCTACAATGAAATGCATGTCTTCTGTTCCTGCGAGTAGTAAAAGCTTCGTAATAGTAATCTAGAAAGCAACAATAATCAAGTAAATCATTTTCTACAGTACTCTGAGATGTAAATGTTACAGAGGGGCCAGTCTTGAAATAGTAGCGGGAGGCAGGTAGTCCATTATGATGCTTCAGTAATTCCGATCAATTTAATCATCAAAGTAATTTTCCCTCTCTCTGTGCAGTTGATTGACCTCATTGTCACTCGGCTTGGTAACTTATTTCTCTGAAAGGTCTGCATCAGACTTCTGTGCTGAGCAGAGTCATTTCCACCTTGCTGCCGGCTTCCTCCTCCGCTGCCCAATCAATTAACATATGAGTAATACCAGAGCCATTAGAAGGCAGCCAGGATCTAAGGAGTGCTGTCATCCGCTGTTGGAACGATGGCTTAATTTAGCAGCAAGGCTCAAAGGAGCACTTACCCAGGGCACAATCCGGTAGAATCAATAACAACAGTCCCGGCTATATTGTTTCAAACAAGGAAGCGGTGGGGAGACTATAAAAGCGTTCAATAGGAATGGCGAGGCCTCGGAGAGACAGTGAGAGAGCGACATGCTGGCTCAGCCGTAAATAACGGAGGCTGTAAAAGCTAGCAGGCCACCTCTGATGGGGAGATAAGCGGTCTGACCCACACAGAGGACCAGGTGAGGGGCATTACACACTATGGCAAAGGACACATCATATCACTAATATCAGCCAAAATAACTTCAAAGTGGGCCAACACTCCGAGTGTCTGACTCTAGTGTAAACTATCAGAAATCAATGAAGTATGAGCAAGGATGCAACCCAATATTCAAGACTGGTGGGAGGAAATGTAAATGATTCAGAATCTTTTTGAAAAAGCCACTGTAAGTGTGTTTACAACAAAACGCAAAAATTCTGGCCAATAGGATAGGCGGAGAATTATTTTCATGTTACAGAAGGCCAATAAATCAAGCGTCCTTACTGATAACTTTCAATAATGACACTACTGGTCAAAAGATTGGAACAATTATGTTTTTTAAGTATCTTATGCTCATCGAGGCTGCATTCATTTGATGAAAAATACAGTAAAAAAAGTAATATTTAAAAAAAAAAAAAAAAGTTTTGTATTTTAATACAAAGCTGAATTCTCAGCAGCCATTGCATCAGTCTTTAGTGTCACATGATCCTTTATAAAACAGTTTTTGCTGCTTAATATTTTTGTGGAAACCATTATATTTTTTCTGGATTCTTTGATGGATAGAAAGTTCAAAAGCACAGCATTTATTTGAAATAGAATTATTTTGTAACATTATAAATGTCTTTACTGTCACTTTTGATCCATTTAAGCTTAATTTAAGCTTGCTTCATTAAAGTATTCTTCCAAACATTTGTATGGTAATATATCACAGTTTCCACAAAATATTAAGCAGCAAAACTGCTTTCAACATTGATAATAATAAGGAATGTTTCTTGAGCACCAGAAGGATCACTGCAGTAATGGCTGCTGAAAATTTAGCTTTGTAATCACAGAAATAAATTACATTTTAAAATATATTAAAACTACATTACTTTTAAACTGTAATTTGTCATAATTTTATTATTTTTACTATATAAAGAGACTTATTTAAAAAACAAAAAAAAACAGACTTATTTAAAAAAAAAAAAAGAAAAATAAATAAATAAATAAAGAAAATCTTAATTATTCCAAACTTTTGGGTAGCGTAGTATAGGTCAGTATACAAAATAGACAATTTAAAACCAAACTGACAAAAAATGTTGAATTTGTCAGTTTTTTACTCTGATGTTGATGTCAAAATGTAAACAGACATACGCACACTAAATAAGCCGCTTGAAAAAAATAAAAAACGTTTGCAATGCTGCCTACTGGGTTTTGCAACAATTAATGACCTTTATCTGACAAACGAACACAGTTCAGGGTGTTTACATGACCTTACACGTCGAGCGAAAGAGCGTGCATGTAAATCCACTCATTGATTGACCGCTAATCTGAATATTGGAGAGAAATGTGCCCCTTTCAACATTTTTAATGGTTACGGGTTCAAAGAGTTTTTCAGAGAGACAGTACCCTAATGGAGACACTGACAAAGAACACTTTTAACGACAGACATAATAGCAGAAGAGCCAATTTGCTATATCAAAACATAGCTGGAGAAAACTGTATTGACAGAACCTTAGAGAGCATAACAAGAGGGCCGGGGTGAACGGATGGATTTCATTTCCACAGCAATCATTCTGACAACGGCACGCCTTAAAAAAAAAAAAAAGACTAATTTCATCGATTAAAATCGAAGAGTGCAATTATGATGGCATTTGTCAGGCGTTTAATACGAGCCACTCTTCCTTGCCAGCGTTTAACAATGACACAGCAGAGGAGGCCAGCTGAGTTAATAGCAGGACCATTTCTCTGAGACCAATACTCAGGCACCCCCTCCAGGGCCCAGTCAATGTCACAGCTTCTCTTGTCGCATCATTTCCCTTGCCAGGAGGGGGAGAGAGGCCAAGTATTGATCAGCCTGTAATCAGACAAGCTGTTTGGAGCAGCAGGAAAAACTCCTTGCAGAAGTGCCTCTTGGCTTCACCGGAGATGGAGTGCAGTTTTTGTAGGCTTGTTGGAGGGATGAGTGGGGAGGGAGATGGCAGTGATCCCCTCTGCTGACACCATCCATTAAGTCCGGCCTTGTCTGACAGCGCACATCTGATCCGCAGGCTTCCACGGCAACGGAGGGAGAGAGACGAATGTGGACTTCTCGAAGGTGCATCAATGACAGCATAAGTCAAATCTACATCGCTCATCAATCACGGCTATCCTGAAATAGCAAATTGAGGCCTTTGCAACAAGAAATGTGTCACTGCATGTTAGTATTCAATATGGATTTGTTATTACAATGCATGCCAAATGTGCAGTAGAGCATGCATTTGTCCTGTCATTATTTCATGCTTAGTCATTCAGTCGAGATACGGATCTGTTCACTACCTGATGTGAAAGGTCATGGTCTTGACCTCAGGACAACAGAAAGGTTCAGGGGCCAACAAATGTTAATGTTGTCAAATACTGACAAAAATGTTTGTCGATTGGGTTTATCGATTAAGAAAGACTACGATACGAGAAAAAAATGATACATCAGAACTGTCATCAGCCAATTAATATATATGCAGAGCTGGGTAGTAACTGATTACATGTAATCTGTATTACATAATCTGATTCCAAAAATTAAGTACTTGTAATTTAATTAAATTACATTCTCGTAATCAGACTACAGTTACTTTTTTATGGATTACATTATTACATATTATTTACACAATAGCAATAATTGACAAATCCAGCATTTTTTGTCATCTGATCCACTTTCACCTAATATATTTTTATTTGAAGTACTCCTGGGATTTGAAAATAAATATTTGAATAATGAAGTACCACATTTGCATGTTCATTGTTCTCTGAAAAGGTTATGATCACATGACATGCAGGTAAACAAATAAAATATTTCAATGATTTGTTTAATTAATTATTACCTTTTTAATTCAACTCATAAACCCCCTGCAGTTCCTTCACAAACCTAGTCTGGGAAACCTTGACGTAATGTAATGTTTAATGCACTTCATGTTGTTGATAACAACAAATGGAATATATTTTCTTACTCTTTGTATATTTATATCAATATGGTACAAGATTATCCTATTTAAATCAATGTGAAAAACTAATCTAAAAGTAGTCTGATGAAATTACCTAAAATGTATAATGCAATGGATTACGTTACTAACTACAATATTTGTCATGTAATTTGATTTACAATTTGCAAGTAATCTACCCAGCTATGTATATATGTGTTATTAAAATAAATTATATTACAATAAAAATGGATGCTATATAATGACAAAGTAACACCGCAATATGTATATATGGAAAATTAATGACTGGAGCTGGAGGTTTTAACAACAAGAACGTGTTTTTATTTATGTCAATATATTTCTGATGTTTCAATTAATAAATGTTTACATTTTTACAAATATTTAAAACTGATTTACACACACACAGAGTTTAAAATTTTGCATCGTCATTAACTAAATAGTCAATTTGTGGCCTGTTTCAGTCAGAGTAAAATGGACTAAAGTGAATGAAAATGGTGAAATATTGAGTGCATTTAAAGGACATTTTTGTCAACATACAAACACTGTATAAAATTGAACATAAGGTGGTGGAGGGGCAAACACAAGCAATGTGGGACTTTCAAAACAGCAGCATCATCACAGGAAGGCATTAACTTCCGAGTTACTGAGCCAGATCAATAGACAGAGAGAAGGAGTGTGAATGCGTGTTTTGCCGCATGAATGCACCAGTATATGTGTTTTAGTGATATATGGCAGCCTCCTATGCTCCATTTGAAGAAGCGGAACAGCGTGATGTGTGTGTGTTCCTATTTAAGCACATCTGCTTTCTCGACCAGCGCTCGGCCATCTGGAACTGCCTTTCTGCTAGAGTGCTTCAGTCAAGCCTCTCACGAGTTCCTTATTTTCAGTTAACGATCTGCTCAGAAACTATCAAAAACAAAGTGTTCTGCTGTCACGGGCCCAACCAACAAATTTCTGGGCTCTATGAACGAGCAAATAAAGCAGTCTTTACCAAATTAAGTCAGAATAGCCTCAAATTTTCCATCTGAAAATGAGTTTCACAGCTGATTGACTTTGATAAGCCCTGTATTATTCAGAGCAAATGAATACTCAACTGGTGAGAAAATGGAGAGAGCATCTATAGGGATGAAAATTGACACTCAGCATGAATTGTGGTAACGGTTGTAATTAACATCACTCAGAGGCATCTACGAGGCGGCTTAAAGCTCAGGATAAACGTTCCTGACAAAACACGGAATGAGGGGGAAAGAAGGAGAGAGGGGATGAAAGAGAAAGGGACTGGACGGATGGAGACAAGAGACTAGGCACAAACTACCACATACAGCTCTGTCTCACTTTCCCAAGGTTGCAATTAATTCTTCCTCTCATCTTGTGGATCTTTGATGTGACTACACTTCCATTTAAAGTATTAACGCACACACACACACACATGCTGGAGCCTAGGAAAGCCGGCGTAAATCTCGCTAACTAATGACTCTTACTTATCCTAAAAACTAATGGGAGGAAATTCCCAAGGAGGTATTCATTTTTACCACAATAAAATGTTTTGTTCCAAATGCAAGCAATTACTATTCCTACAAAATCCTTCAGACTTACCAAAACAAAGGGGTGAGCCTTGAAATTGAAAAATGTCATTTAACCACATTAATGGCATTAACTAGTGGCTCTCAAACCTTGCCGATTAAAAAAGAACCACCTTGACTATTTATATACCAAGGATTCGTTTAATTAATCATTAGACACAAACAATAAGTACTGAAAATGTGATCAAAATTAAAAATAAAACATGGAAAAATTTAAATTTCTAATATTTTTCGATTTTTTTCAACTTTGTAAAAATAAAAATAAAACAAATATACTGTAAAAAAAAAAAACATGAAAAAAAATATATACTGTATATATGTAATCAATAAAATTTCCAATTTACTTTTCTAAATGTTCATTAATAATCAAGTTCATAATCAAGCATGACATGTGAATGGTGGCGTCATAAAATCAAAGGAGAAATGACAGGAGCGTTAAGTCAAATAATCGCCGAGAGTTTTCGCAGCGAGGAGGAGGAGTAGTGCTGTGTGGGAATATGCAAATGAAACACAGACAAAGAGACGGGGAGTTATAAGAGAACATAAACAAAGCTCTGTAAACAAACCTCCTCAGGTCACTCCACAGTAGGAGCGAAGGATGGAAAGAGATTAAAAAAGGAGGGTGCGAATGTGTTTGTGTGTGTCTGCCATGGAGAAAGTGAGGGAGGAGGAGGTCCGTCTGCATCACATAGCTCCTCATGACTCCCCGCTAAAGCATGGTACCTGCACGCGTGGTTGCTATGGAGATACAGCGTGGCGTAAGAACAGAGGGACCAACCGCTGAACCGGCTCTGGCTCTTAACCCGTATGGGGAAAAAAGCGCACACACCAACAAAGGGAATGATTTATTAAGTCCACTGTATTCTAAGCCCCATTATCCAACCCATATAAAACCTGCAAGCGTTTCAACTGATCTGATTTATGTTGAAGGCAATCTCAAAGGACACCTCCCTTTCCAAGATGCTCTCTTATTATCCTCGCCTGGCTGGGCTGAGCAGAAAAATGACATGTCATAATAATCTCGAGAACGGCAATCGGATGAAGCGGAAACGCACACTCCCTACCTTATTTACAGGCAGGAATGTTTTTTGTCGGGGTGAAAAAGCCCAACATAATTTCCTTATAAATAATTGACTTCTCCCATGTTAAAATCTCCTGAGAGGCTTTGGGCTTTATTCACAAGAGGCCACTGCAGCATGCGCTGCAAATTAGCCTTTCACCGACGCCTCGTCTCCTCGCCGCTGAACAATGCACCGAGAGACTCTCTCTCCTCCCTTTATGCCTGTCCCCAAGTAATAACCTTCAACTAACCTTTAAACCTCAGTGAATAATTTAAATCCTATTTTCATATCAATGGGGGGTATTTTATCCGTATACTTTGCCGTCAGAGGGAGGCATAATAAAGTTTTCCCATGTGATTGGGGGGTGGGGGTGAGTGAAAAGAGAGCGAGAGAGAGAGGGGAAGTGATGGAGGTAAAGCGAGAAAGAACGAGGGAGGGGGAAGCTGGAGATGCTATCTGAAGACATTAATGCAAGCATGAATTATTCAGTAATGACTACAAGATCTGTCATAAAAAATGCTGCTAACATCTGCAGCGTGTTGCGAGGGGGCTGTGGGGAGTGGGCAAGCCGCCGAGGAAAGGCGCTGAAGATAAACATGACAAATTGGCAGATCATCTGTTCAATTAGGACAGCGGAGCAGGTGCACCCAGCGAGCCAAGCTGTACCACACGGTGACACACTTACCAGCCAAAAACCAAGGGCATGATGGGAAATACCTTGTTTGCATGACAGTGATTTAGAGCAGTGTGCCATTGGATATCCACAGAAAGAACTAGGGAAAAAAAAATCTGATATTCCCCTTGGTGCTCATTAAAATTCGACTGCAGCCTCCACCCTCTCGCTTTTCCTTTTTTCTCTCTCACTCTCTCGCTCTCTCTCCCTCCATCTTTGTGCTCTTGGCTCTCTCTTAGCTGCCTCCCTGGACCTTCCAGGATCATCTCTTATTAATTCATAAAACATACTGCTCCAGTGATTGGGCCCTGGGAGCAGCGGAGCAGCAAAACATGAGATATGGGAAAATATCACACGTGTCTGCAGCCAGGCTGCGAGAGCGAGCAAGAGCAAGAGAGAGAGAGAGCGAGAGAGAGAGTAAGTGGTGAACAGGGAACGAGGACTGTGTATATGAGACAGCAAGGGGAGGGGGGCAGGAAAGGAGGTAGGATGAGAGAGAGAGAGAGAGAGAGAGAGAGGGAAACATGTTTTGAAATATTAATCCATGGCTCTGGCCGTGGGCTGGTACACAGAGATGAAAAAGGCGAGAGAACCTTTGAAGCAGGAGGGGATGTTCTCTGCTGTCTCAAGGTAGACTACACAGTCGGCCATGTTGGAAAGTAGAGGAGAGAAGACATGACAGCACTCAGAATGACTAAGTTTTACCAGACGCAGGAATAAAACGCGAGGTCTCTTAATATTTCAAAGACGCCTAATTGGTTCAGTAACGTCTGGTCCTGCTAAAAAGATGCTGGCAATCTGCCTGAATGTACGCCTATTGCTTCAATCCAAATATTTCCTCATGAATTTCCATCGCAAATGAATGCTCTTCAAAAACAAATTCGCTAAATCACTTCGAAAAGAGCACATTGAGGAAAGTAATTATCATTAAGGCACACTTTGGCTAAGCATCTTGATGAACATGCTTTTCTATATCCAGAAGAATAACATTGAGAGGGCATCCTCTCTCTCTTTCTCTCCATCTCTCTCTCGCTCGTTTTCCACCGTGCAGCACCCTGCTGGGAAACTCTAAATTACCCACAGTCTGGCTATTCTGTACTCATAATAATGATAAAGTTTCTTTTTTCTAATTATGCAAAGAACACTCAATTAGCATAACTCGTCCTCTGTGTCACTACAAACAGCAGAGCGCCCCGAGGGGCTGCCATAGTTTCATCGCACGGCTGTTGTTTTTTTCTCCCATTGTTCTTCAGCGCGGTAATGAAGATATTTGTTAATGAAGATATGAACAAGCACCAAGACCACCTTCCTCCCCCCACCGACTGTGCAGGTAGATGCCGTAGGGAAATGAGGCGCTGTTTGGAACATCGCCCCCATCGGGTCCGCTGCGGTACTGCAGTGAGTCAGGCCTGCAGGGAAGATTAAAGATGATCATATAAGAACGGATCGAAAACAGGAAAATACACAACCCTACGAAGCAGGGGGAGAACGTCACACCTTTGGGAGGAGGGGGGATTGTCAAAAAGCACGCTGTACTACTCAAGACCTGTTGGCGCTTCTGTTCTGGATGTGATAACGTCCATCAAAAAACACCCCGGGTTCTGAGCGCAAACAAATTTACTCGCACAAACACACACACACACACACACACACACACGTAGGCAAGGCAAATCCCTCTCATCATGAGTGTAGAGAGCAGAAGCATATGTCACTGTAAATTCAGATTCCATAGAGACGTTTCCTTGAGGCGAGAGACAGACTGGAAATAATGGACATGGTGGAGGAAGTAAAGAAAGCTGAGATTGCAGTTGAGCTGAAATAATTAGGTATGACATTGCTAATAAGTACACAATGAACACTGTGCTGATGTGCTGGTGATCAGTCTGTGTAACTCACTGATCTGGGATGCACACTTAAAGAGAAAATTATTGTGGGTCATTACTATTATGCAATACATTTTCACATTTTCAATATATTTTTTGATTTTAATTGTTAGTTAATGTTAATCTCATAAAGAAAATATGTTTTTTAATTACATTGTCCTCCAGGAAATCACATCGTTTCTGGTAGGAAAACAACAGCACAAACATAAGTGTTAGCAGTTTTTCAAACAGTTCAGTTTTTTTTTTCTTAATGCTAATTGTTTTAACAGGAATAAATATCACATCAAAATGACATAAATCAGACAACAAAAAAAAAAAAGCATACAAACATACCCACCCACCCCCACTGTTAACAGTTTTTTCCCCTCACTTTAAAATATTCAATCCTGGTTGTTAAAATTATAAAACTCACTGTTGTTATCAAAACTTCAAAAGATAAATATGAAAGTTAAATATAAAATTAAACCCGACACTCTACATAAAACTCAATATCCTTCACTGAGCTGTAGTTAACCTTAGCTCTTTATTTCCATCCTATTAATTTTCTTTTCATTGTGCACGTAATCAAACTATAATTAAACGTTTAAGTGCATGAGCTTGACCAGAGCTCATATTTCTGCAAGTATGTGTTAAACACTTTCATAAAAATACTTACTTAAATTACAACACAAATAAATTCATGCTATATAAGGTTTAAAATGTACTGCATGACAGGAATGACCTGCAAACCATAAACAGATGCTCTCTCTCTCTCTCGCTATCCCTCTTCAAGTGTACTTAGAGGGCTAGAATTAGCAGGGAGGAGCACCTGTATCCTGCCTCTTAACCAGACCACATACTGCACAGGAACTATTTGCTTACCCAACTACAATTGGCCTGTCTTCAAATTAAGTTCATAGGAGGCCAATGTCAGAGAAGAGCTAAACCAGAAGCAACCAAGAGACATGCAGTCCAATTACAGCCCATATTCCACTTCAAGGATGGCAAGCCATTACTCAGCCTAAAGGGCACTGTGACTAATTCAGAGTAAGGACCCAAATTAGCGTCATTAAGACCCTGATTAGCTAAATCAAGTGGTTACGAGTCTGAACACAGAGGTAAATGTAGTTCCCTAGAACTGTCCAGTTAGACTCTTTAAGTCTGTTCTTCTAAACCTCGCAGAGACACATGAGAGGAGATCTTTGTCACAGCCCTATCCAACTTGAATCATGTGTGCTTTGTAAAATCCACCTTTTCTACTTTCCACCTACAGTCACCTCAGGCAGCATAAATATAGACTCAGTGTGTGTGCGTGCGTGCGCCCATGTTAGTCAGAGACTAAAGACAGAATTTCACAAACTCTTTCAGCGTTTAAACGTTGCACTGACGCTGGAACAGGGCATGAATTATTCAGCGAGATGTCTCCTTCTTCAAATAGACAAACAGAACAGGATAATGCCTCCACAAAGCAAATGGTAAACATGACAATCAAAACAACAGAATTAATTAGGTAATTAGGGAAACAAAATAAATGTGAAATAATGATAAACTCTTCAGAGACAACAGCTGCAGCTCCGCAACTGTATGCAGATATGCAGATTTGGAAGTTGCTAATGCATAATTAGATCCCACTGTCAAGTTTGGTGGATGGCATCCAGTTTGTTCTTAAACTGTGGGGATTTAGAGAGCTCTTCGGGTCTTTGTGTTGAGATGAGATTTGAGAGATGTATTTACACAGCCTTTACGGCAAAGAGGCCTTCCTTTTCAACTCTTCAAACTGCTTTAAAGCACAAATGAATCAGATATGCGGATGCAAAAGCAGTGACAGATTGTCAGCGAATGGCAGATCCAATCAAGTGGGTTATATGAGCGGCAGGTCAATCAGCACTTCTTATCAGACAGTCTCTCGGCGTATCGCTAGTGCTGCGTTTGCGCTTACAGTTATTCAAAAATGAAAATTAGATTAGGCTCTTCACTGTGATGCGACTGCACTCCACCGGCTTGATTCGAGCACAGCCTCTGAGTAGCTTCTTCAATATAGCTCACTCCAAAAGCTCAGGGTTGAAGTCATAAGCACTGCATCAATTCGGTCAATAACTCAAAAGCGCACACGAAAGAAAAAACAAGGAAGGCGCATTAACCTTGGAGAGAATTGTTTGCTCCATGACTTTGAAAAGGTCAGAGTAAAGCCTTTCAGCTCGGGCAATTAAAAGGATTCGACTCAATGCCGTAAGTACAGCGGGCATGGAAAGCGCACGTCTTCCTCCCTCTTTGCGCTTGACAGCCCAGTCTTAGGGCTTAGGTGAATATGAAGTATCCATTTCAAGCAGTATTTAAGTCCCATTTCCAATTTGCAGCCCTTGAGGAGCGGTTCAGTGCAGGCGGGTGAGGCCGAAACCTAATGACGGCTTCTCCAAGGGCTTATTGAGAATGATGAATACTCAGAAGGGGGAGGATTGCTCCGTGTGAATTCATGAATTTGAAACAGATTATTTAAACGGGGATCAAATTAAATTCTTGCTCTCGCACCCGATGTGGACACATTAGTTCAAGGGCAAAGACTGCAGACTAAAGCCTTTATAAAGTAGGTTCTCTGAGGAAAAAAAAAAAAAAACAGACAAGGTATCAAATCATTAGGGTCAATGAGGTATTGGGAAAAATCTTTGAAAAATATCATTTAAAACACGTAAAAAGTTTTTAGAAATGTAATCACATTGGTTTCATATGGTTTTGAAAAACATATTTTCGAGAAAAGTTTCCATTTTTAAAAGAAAGTTTAGTTTAGGGACCAATTCTCACTATTGACTAGTTGCTTATAGCATGCATATTGGCTGCTTATTAATGCCTTATTCTGCAAGACCATAGTTTAGATCCCAACCCCATACCTAAACTTAACAACTACCTTACTAACTATTAATAAGCGGCAAATTAGAAGTTTATTGTGGCAAAAACAATAATTATTAGTCCCCAAACTAAAAAGTAACAATATATTTCAATAAATCTTTAAAATATGTAAACAAAATCGATCATTATTTTCAAAATATTTTCTGGCTCTTAATGGTATGCCTATGTTTTTTGTTTGTTGTTGTCTCATACTTTTAGATATGCTGTTATTATGATACTGCGTATGTTAGCTTTTAATATACGGTTTTATCATGATTAAAGCTTTAATACAGTACGGCAACCGCATGCGCGTCCATGTTTAACGCTTGTCATAGTGAAAAGCTGAGCTGATCTGAATGAGATAGAGAGAGAGATGCAGAGCAGAGGGTGTGCAAAGCAGGGCGAGCAACAGTATAAAGAACCGCTGCTTTAGAACATTGATTTTGAAACTTGTGAATCCATTAGAATCGTTAGAAGACAGAATCGCGATTCATGAATAGATTTTTACGTGCACCCCTAGTTTCCTTCCTCTACTCTAAAGCAGCGCAGCATGGCCTCGCCCCCTTCGTTGCATGTTCCCAGGGGCAGGGCTTATCTAGGTTTATGATGTCAGTAACCCAGAAGTATTTTGTTGTAGTCTCATACCAGCCGTTCGCTGTTGGCGATGCTATGCTAATTCTGTAAAAGACAATTTCTCCCTTTGCGTTGAACTTTGAGCTTCGTAACTTTGCAGATGTTGTTTATGCTCACACAGCTACATTACACACTAACAAAAGTTAAAAAGGTTAAATCGTATTATATGACTCCTTTAATTATTAATTCACAATTATCATTAGGTTTTAAGGAGTCGCACCACATGACAAAATATAAAATATTCATACTGGACAATAGATAAATTCTATCCAAGTTTGCAAAAATAATAAGTAAAATATGTGAGGTGGGAACAGCCATGGCAGCAAAAGAGTGCGGAGAATAATCTACATAACAAATTGGGCGCTTTGAAGCAGCCTACAGCTTTGAAGAATACATTAAAGTGCCAATGAAGATCACTTAGAGCCAATCATCAAGGAACCTTAATTTAGATCCTCGGTGTGAGATACAAGGAAGCAAAACTTATCACTAATAAATGAACATGCGATACAAAAAGAGGGAGATAACTGGGACGTTAAAATAATTCCCAGAGAACATGTGAATGTCTTCCTCAAATGGAATAGTCAATGAGGCAGAGCTGTCCTGCAGGAATGCTACTGTTTAGCTCAGCTCTCCATTAGAGCACATGCCAGTTGATTTGAAAATCTCATTAATGCCCTTACAGAGAAATAGAGATACAGAAAGAGAGAGAGGCACAGCAGGGATGAAACGTAACTTTCCCCCCTTCTTTCAAACCCATCAATCCACCCCCCCGATTCTCCACTCTGAGTCTACTGGGCTCCTACACACTCTCTCATCTGTGCTTCTCTGTAGCTACGGTAATTGGGCTCAGCTCATTGTTATTCAAAACCCCATAGAACCAATTAGCAGTGGACCTCATGACCTGTCAGTTGCTATGTAATGCCACTAGCTAAAAGACTCTAAAGTGAGGAAGCTGGGAGCAAAAGGTCCAGAAATTTCTTTTAGTTTCCTGATTAATAATCCTGTCAGGGATATCAGAGACATTAAAGGGAAACGCTAGTTCCTGCTACAGCTTTTTACTGCTCCTTCGCCCATTTTGCCCCCTTTCTATTAAACCTTAATGATGGCCGGGGCACCGCAGCCCCACTGTCTTGTTTGATAAATGTACAGTTAACAGGATAATGAGGATTCTTGATCTTCTGGCAATCTACGACAGAGAGGACCTCTGACCCCCTTCAAGGAACCCGGGAGAGAGATGGACAGATGACTGGAGGGGAGGAGGAGGGGAGTTAGCACTAGAATTATGTGAAAAGATACAGAGTGTGAAGCTGTGCAGTGAACTTGATTTCTAAGTGACTTAAACATGAAGTCTGCCATTTCTACGCCACTAGTGTCACCAAAAATAACAGGGGGAGAAAAAACAAACAAAAAAAAACAAACGCTTCCATCATTTTTCAGTGGTTAGATTTGGAACTTGCAGAATTTGTTGAATCAATGTTGTTGTGCATGGCTGGTCAAACAAACTGAACAAATTTTGGTCAATAGTGAATATCTATGGTATGTGCCAATGCTGGATATTTGCACATGCTTTTGCTATAATTTTACACTCACTTAAAGTTAATCTTTTAAAACACAAACAATTTAATAAAACTGTTAAATCTCAAAATAAATGTCCATTTCCCATACTGTAGACTTTTGGACCTTTTAGGTACTAATATGTACACTTTGGCACTTTTAAAAGGTACCACTCCAGTGAGTGTACCTTTTTTAATGAAAGTATACTTTATAATGTTGTTACACATAAATTCACTTGTTTTTAAATTTATTTAGACAAAAAAGGCATAGAATTTTACTACCAACCATTTACTGGCCATTAATTCATTATCAGGTGAAAAATGGAAAAATGCACAGGCAAAGTAAAAAATATATTGGGTAAAATGCATGAACAAGATTACATCATGTAACACTGATTTACTAAGATTGTAAAATAAATGAATAAATAATTTAATGAATAAGCATGAAAACTTACACATCTGGAGGGTTAGAAGAGGTAATATGTAGCAGGTAAACCTAAGTGCTCAATCCTCCTGCAATTAAAATGAAAGTGTGAGCTTTAAATCATCAGAATACCTTCAGAAAGAAAAGAAAATAGAAAAAGGGTGTGATTGACATTTCCATGATATAGTTCAAGACGAGCCTGGGTCTAATGAAAACAGAGGTAGCACAGGTGGAATATTGCTGCTCGCTCCAGACCCCTCACCAATAAGGACCCTTCCTGGGGTTTTTGCTAACACAGGCCCTGTTTACATCAGCAGCATGCACATATTAAAATGATAAATCTCTTTCATTATATGATGTCTGCTGGAGATATGTTCCCTTGTAATCTTAAGCCTGATCTTCAGACAGCTCAATAATTCATATTTCCTGATATAAAAGACTAGCCCAAGTCTCTCTTTTATTATACCGCTGTCTGATAACTGACAAAGAAAACAGTAGGCAGCCTGAGTTACATTGCCGGATATTGGAGTGGCAATTGTCTGAAGGGTTAGATTCATCTAAAAATGACTTTCGCTTTCAATTGTCACAGAGTGATAATGGTCAATGTGTACATTTAGGTGGGCCACATGGGTAATAAAACAACATGGGCCTGAAGCCTGCATTCATAAAATACATAGTCCTGATATGCCTCCAGCCATAACGGTCCTGGAACTGTAAAATAGAAATCAAGGTTTTCATATTGTAAGTATTTTCTTTTAATCAGGTTTCGCAATGAGAATCCTTCAATTTCAGAATGTGCTTTTGCTAGAATGCCATCATCTTAAACATCTGCCATATGAGATGTCATTGTAGATGCAATAAATCAACATCAAGGACTGCCCCATATCAGTAGGAGCATCTGTTTTATTCACTCAATATCACTTATTCTTTCTGTGTTTTCATTGGCACCATGAACCACTGAACCAGATTAGGCAAGATAGTAAATAGTTTAAAGGGAAATTATTTGGACCAGAAAATATTTTACTGGCACCAGAGCCAGACTGACTCACTGGAAGGAAGCAATGTGGAAACTCTAAAGATTTCAAAACAACTTCATTGAATTCATTGAGATCAACATATTTGTAGGTGAGAATATATAACATTATATAAATGCAAATAGAAACATTATAGCACAAACCTTACCTCACCTCTGATGATCTAATTTCAAAGCAAAGTAATTCACTGAATGTAGGTAAACCTAAAAAATATATATTGTCTTTCTCTGGCAAAGACAAAATAAATAATGTACAAAATATACAAATAATACAATAAATAATGATTAAAAAACACTAATATCGTTCAGTAAGAAATTTAAGGTATCAAACTTTTGTGCAAAATACAGAAAAAAATGGTGCAGTGTTTGAAACTATTTTCACTCAGAAATTGCTAGCATTTACAAATAAGTAGTAATACAAATAATTACTAATAAATAGCAAGTAACACTTACATAAACATTACACTTTAAAAAGACTTTGTGAAATATACTCCAATCATTTTTGTTTTTACATCTTTTAAAAATCTTTTTGTTTCTTTTTTCAGTGCTCTATGATCTTCTTACATCCAAAAATGGGCATAAGCCATAATTTACATGCAATAAAACCCCCACAATGCTTATAAGCAGCAGGCGATTCCTGTGTTGTCCTAATAAGGGCTGAAACATCTGTTGATCTCTTCTGCATACCAGAATGCACCGTTCATGCAGCAGGTAAAGAGCCTTTTATAAGCTCACACCTGTTTTGTGAAAAGCTAGTTGGATCCAATGTGTTGTTTGCGTTCTTGGTGTGTAAAGTGCTTGTTTGGATCGGACCTCTCCTGAGCCATGACTGATGTTCCTGTGAAGAGCGCGGCTCGGCAGTGCATTAAGTCAAAGTCCCGAAAAAGCCCCCTCTCCATGTTGTTGGATGGACTCGAGTCCCATCATAAATCCTTTTACAACAAACTCCATAAACCTCTTTGGTGCCTAAATATTTATGGATGCCTGCGGTTCCCCCTGAGGGCTGTTTCGTGTCAGAAGCTCAACCCAGCTCTAATGCACCTGGATCCGATCCAGACCTCTTATCTGAGGCTCGTGGTGAAGACTTCGATCCAGCAAGGTTAGGGTGGTCCGCCGTTAGCCACTAGCATCTTCCTTATGGAGAGAAATGGGGAACACACACGTGGGGATGAGCAATAAATTAAAGGGTTAGAGTGCGGGATTCGCCATGCAGCTGTTCCCCTTTTCCGCCACAGCAGTCCAGGCCATTCCCCGGCTCTCTCCACCACTCAGCTGGGCTCTAGTGACCTGGCAAACACAACCCACGCTGAGTGAACTCTATGGACCAAACAAACAAACAGGCTGTTCCTTGTAAAGGCCCCGCAGTCACTGCCAAGGAAAGCAGAGTAGCCTGGGGGTCAATGTTTTCAGGACTGCACCGGAGGAAACATCATAGCTCTAAAAGGGCTTGGTGAAAGCCAGATGATTTCACGCTTGGACTGAATTCTCACCAGCCCTGCCGTGATGCGAGCCGTGCAGAACCACCACTACACAGGATACAGAGATCAAATGCAACACTGGAAACAGATATATTGTGGTATATCCTAATAAGATAAACGGCCTTTATAAGAATACTAATGGAACTACTATGCCTATGGTCAAAGTCAACGAATGCTATGAATTCAGGGTGTTTAATGCCATTTTTAAATGCATTTATCTTTGGAACCACTGGAAAAAAGCCAACCATGGGTACATTTTTACTTTTAAATTAATGGATTATTTATTTAACTACTTGTTATTCATTTATTGTAATGTTATGCAAAAATCAAACCCAGAATGGATGTCATTTACACTCTTTAGTAAGTCATCATCAAATCTTACCAAATAAAATATTACCAATAAAAGATTATGATGGACTGCCGACCAGCAGCAAATGGGGGAAAATTTTGTTTTTGCTACTGAATAATTGCACATTTAGTTGTTTCATTGTAAGTGTCATTCACACAAATTACACATGTGCCTATTATTTAGTTTCCTTGAAACTGAAGGTGTTAATCAGCAGAGTTAACTGATAATAATTAGGAGATTAATCACGATTTTAACCGACTGACAGCCCTACATAGCTGAGTTAAATCTAATACATGCTTCACATACTGATGAACCAACAGAAGTACTAGCAGTATTTCCACATATGCAAATCCTTCAAAGTGATGGAAAACACAGCAACATGTACATTAGCCAGTGCTCTTTTAATCTAAGATCAATGACTGGAAACAAAACCTACGGGCTGACACCGAGAACACCTAAAACAACAAGTCGTAACGCTCGCTGGCCTACAAGTGGATGAAGTTTATGGAACACATTCTTGAGCGCATATGGGGCAAAGCACCACTCGTTTCTCCAAAAGGGTGTGTGTGTGAACTGAGCAGCACTTCCCTTCCTGCACTACACGTTCAGCAGGCCCGTGAATCCTCTTGCCTCCTCCCAGTGCGGTGATTACTGCCGTTTACCCTCTTTAATATGTGTAATTCTCATTTTCTCTGACTGGTGAGTAAGAGGCCTCGAGGGAAAAGCGCACTCTGTGGCAGACTGCCAAAGCCCTCCTTTAGAAAAGACTCCCCTCCCGTTCCCCCCGCACACCCCCGTGCGTAGTCAGAACAAGCATGACAGTAAGTGACTGGCTGGATATGTTATTATGATAATTGCACTTTTTTCTGGGCATTGCTGATAACTTGATTACACGATGGCTATTGTTATGGCTTTCACACATCCCTCAAAGTGACATTTACAAAAAGGTTGAGGCCCTGACAGGCTAAATGGCTTTAGTTCGCAACAGGAAGAGAGACCAAAGGTCACAATGGGCATCACACGATGAATACTTATGCAATTTACACAGCACGACAGCCCGTCCGGCAGAGCTGCCAAAACATACCGTTGACAGACACTAAGTATAGATGTAAACTGCGCATCTGTATTTGATACACGCAGAGAGGGCTTCTTACTGTCTCTTCAAAGGGATAGTTGAATAAACTGCTGATTATTTCTTTCATACGAAGAGTTTTTCCATCTGCCTCTCTGAGCTGTGATGAGAAGCATGTGTTCTGAACAATAATGGTCAAACTGACCAACCACTCAGTGAGAGAATATTCCCATAACCACTCTGTGGTAAGAACCAGTGAACTGGATTTGCACGCTGGGCTGGCCTGGGAGAGATCGCTTTCAAATGAATTGTGAAATCATCAGCTCAAATGGTTTGGCTAAACAGCAAGAGAGAGAGAGAGTCGCTTTAATAAGGCACCACAACAGTAGCTTGACTCATTCTGAACTGCATCCAAAACCACATATATTGGCACTTTACAGCAATACGCCATTGGCACGAGCGTTCCTTTAAAATGGAATCAAATCACTGCGTGGGTTTTTTAAACAAATACGAGAGGGATGGCGATTGAAACGCCAGGAAGCGCTGCGTATAAGAGGTGGCTGTCCCTGCTTTCCTCCCTCTCATGGTCTGTACTTTTCATCCAAGGTTTACATTACGCTGCACAGAAAGGCCAGTGTAAAAGCACAGAAGCCTGATGACAGAACCGCCAAGAATGTTGACCTTACCGCCATTGGTAATGTTTCACTGGAGTTCCCTTAATAAAGGGGTGAAATAATTTCCACCAAAAGCGGTCGGAGGTGATGACAGTTCAGATTAATGCACTCTGTAACGCCGCCAGAATAACAACTGCTCCCGCATGCATCATGAAAAAGCAGCAAGTTTGGCAGGAGGCGAGAGCTGCCAGGTCCACAAACTCATGCATATTTGGGTCTGTGAACATCTGCCAGCACAAATAATTTACTGCACCACCCCCCCCATCCATCCTTCTCCTCTCACTAACGGGTGCTAGATCCCCCTTGACAAGCCTGTTCCAAGTTGCGAGGAAAACGCCTGTCATATGTGCTCACAAGGATGCATACGCAAATACCTAAACATATGGGCGCACACATGGGAAGAAAGTTAGCGATTTATGCGGTTATAGAGATGTTGTATACATAACAAGCCAAAACAATTTTTTGTGCAAACTATAGATGAGTTAATGGCTGTAAATAGAACAAAATATCCTGTAAGGGCACAAGCACTGACATATGCTCTCACAACAGGGCTGCTCTGTTAATGATGGAGGATGGCTGGGAACACCCAATCCTCCTCAGCAGCCTCCAATACAGTTCCACTGCTTCCCGCGTTGCATGAAAAGAGCAGGTCCACAGACAATGGCCCCAAATAACTTTGTCATAAATTGTGATAAATTATTAAATCAAGTGTAGTGATGCACCAATAGTAAAATTCTGTCCGATAACAATAAAAGAATATTTTTCTTTTTTACATTTTGTCATTTTATTTTCAGGCTGATCGCTGATCTATGGCCAATATTAAAATTCTTTACTATGCTATTTTTCTATACAATTTTGTCCAAATTAATAAAAAATAAAACACTGAAAGCTAAAATCAGTTGTAAATGCTAAAGGTGAAGGCATAGTATCATTAGAATACCAAAACAAAACAAAAAAAAAATCGATATTCACTTTCAGATTTGCAAAAAATTGCATTTAACAGTGTAATCAAACTATTAGGATTTTAAAGATTTAAAGATAAACTTTACGTTTTACAAGTCAAAGATAATTGTAATGTAAATGTAAAAATACAAAAAAGATTATTATATTTATTATATTAATATATTATATTTTAAATAAAATTACTTTTATGAATCTATAGATAGCTAGATAGATAGATAGATAGATATAAACAATGACATTTCTTGAAGTGTTTTCTTTGTGAATAAAGTATATATAAAAAGTGTATATAAAGAGTGCTTGTGTGTATATATATTTTATTTTCTGTATTTTAACATTTACTGTTGGTAAAGGTTCAAAAAAGTAAATTAGCATCATTTGTTTTATATGCAATTAAATTAATAGATGTTTAAGTGTGAATCAAGTGTCCAAGAACTTTCTGTAGCCACTGTACATAGAGCAGAACTAATGGCTTTGTGCTCACCAAAGTAGTCCCATAGCAGGCCGACGATCAGCAGAAGCCCAAAGAGGCCTATATATCCGGTGAGCTGAGGAGAGACAGATAAAACAAACTTTGCAGGCAGGCAGGCAGACAGGCTCGGTGTTCCAGTCCAAAGGTATCAGATGATTAAACATCTTGGGGGGACTTATTATTATTCAAAACGTTCTTGGCTAACAGACGCCGAATAAATCATTAATGCCCTCTACCCAAATACCTGCGGTTTCATTCAGATCACACATAAGCGCTATGATGCAGAGGGCAGAAGTGCTTCCAGACAAAAGCAGCGACATAACAGTGATCTTCCATGCCCACCTTAAGCCTGACCACAACAGATCGCATTTAATAAAGGGCCCTTCCATTGCTTGTGCTCCCTCTAATCCAGCTGGGCAGGGATGGGTTGAGCCCAACACTAGTTCATTCTTGCTCAAGGGCACCTCTATTTCTCCAGCATGGCTAAGCTAGCAGCCGTTATTAGGAACATCTGGACACTCCAATCCAGCGCTTAACGATGGGGGGATTTTACAACAATAAATTCAGCAGATGTTGCGGGGCAAGAGTAAATATTTGTAAAGACATCAGTGATTTTCCAACGTGCTCCTCTGGTGATCCGCAGGGGAGGGTACATTCCGGATTACTGCTCTCCTGCTAACATACCTCCCGTCCAGAGCTAAACTGTTCGATAAATCCTTACCCTACTTCAACTCTACAGCAACAGCTTTTAAAGACGTCCACTATCTGTAAAACTCTGAGAAACCGATGTTATACATACAGTATACAGTATATATATATTGGGCTAGGCTAAAAACACGTTTAATTTAATGCTCTTTAGTGTATTTGGAGAGAGTCTTGCAGATGTTTGCCCTTCCTCCCAAACCACATACTTATTAATTTGTTCTTACGCTTAAAAAATATTCAGTAGATCCCAGCTGTAACCTCAGTGGAAATCTGTGGGAAAGAAACTTCAGCTTTGCTAACTCACACACTGTTATCCACATTACACTTAGCCAAAGTACTAACCCTGCCTCCCCTGAGCGCCCACAGGCTGTGGGTCAATTCCAGGCCACCTCCAGCCAAACCCACAGGGAGTGGAGCCTGTCAATGTGCAAACCGACAGTGCTGAGGTCTGTGGTTTACAGGGGGGTCACAGTACTGACTCTGTCTCCACTCTCCACTGCACCTCAGCTATCTCCACACGCACGGCAAACTCAACGGAACCTGAGCAACAACAATCAGGCCATAACCAATGATCTATTAATATACATTACTTTATGTAATGATATGCACATGTGTAAACATTTCTCAATGTTATCAGCCTGAACACTTTTGCTGTTTAAATAAATGTTTTGTTTAATTGTCTCTCATTTACCATGTAGCCAATGACTGATGTTACACTGACACACTTACCTTAATTCAATCCTTCTTTAGAGCACCAACAATTCATCAGCCTTTGTTTAAAGCAGCAACACAAGTGCTGTAGTTTTTGAGGCTGCCATCTGCTGGGGTGATACAAACCGTCTCACTGATAGAAACATGTCTCACTGCAATACAAGCCTGCTCTCTGCTGGAGAAAAGAAGTACAGCAGATAAATAATAATAATCATAATAAACATTTTAGTCTATGCTAGATAGCTCAAATAGGGAAAGCTAGAGCAGGAATATTTATATATGGAACTCATAATTATTATTATTATTTAAATTATAATTATTATTTACATTTAACATTAACAAGTTGTATAAATTAGACATTAATTAACAAGGATAATGAAAAAATTATTGTATATATTAGTGTAATTATAAAGGCAGTAATCTAAATTAATAAATAAGGTAAAAAGTGTGTATTGTTAGTGGATGATATATAATGCAATAACTAATGTTAATGACATTATTTTTAAGTGTTACCGAAATTAAATGCTGGATTTAAGCTGTTCAACTCACCTCAACAAAAGAAAATTATTCAGAAAATTTCATCTTCTCCTAGAGTAAATGAAGCAAATTCATTCTCACCTGAACATGCAATCACACACACATAGCCTACTACATGAATTCACGTGCAACCTATTTTTAAGGTAATTTTTCCTTGTGTTTTGCAGGTGGATAATCACCTTCTCAAGCAAATTTCTTTTTTCACCCCTAAAGTCACTCATCGGGAAATCTGCATTTCAATTCACCGACAAATTTGTGGCACAAAGGCTCAATCAAAGTTTCAGGATCACAGGAGGATCAGAGTGATGAAAACTTGTAGAGGATCCGAGATGAAAGGGGCAGACGAGACCGCTTGTAAAGGTGACATTAGAGGCTGTTTTTACCCTGTATGCAGACTAATGAGGAGCGAAAGACAAAGAGACAGAGAGAGAGCACTGTCAAGCATATTTTTCCTCTTCAAACACTCAGAACCGCCCATACAGAGCTTTTACACACCCCCATGTACTTCAAAAGGCCCAATTCTTCATTCTCCTAAAGAGGTGAGCTGCCTTATTTTTAGTCCCAGTCTTCATTAAAACATCCTGATGATGCTTCATACAGCCTGTTCTTTTATGCCATTATCAATGTCATCCTTTCAGCGCTACACACCAGCATGTGATAAAAAGCGTTCTGTTAGGGTCTACTTTGAAGTGCTATGCTACGCAAACTATGAATCTCCAAAGCATAGCATAGACTGCTGAACAACTCTGACGTCTCATTAAAGAGTCTCAGGCGTAGACTGACATGTATCTCATAATTGCTCCTTGATCGATTGCTACTTGAGTGACATCCAAATCCATCTCACACATTAATGCCTTCAAAGGGCTAGTAGTGTTCTAGTCTCTAAAACAATACAAGTAGTGAAGACAACGGTGCTCTGCAAGACCCACAGCAGCCCTTTCAATCTCAAAAACAGCATTTTTAACTTTCTAAAGAGCATGGCTTCCATTAAAACCACAGATGCCTCTCAAAACATGTCTACAGTACTTTAAGAAAGAGGATGTGATGCAAGACGGGTGGGAGCCAGTGAATCTCTGGACGTCCACATCTCAACACTCTTCCACTGCAGCACTCCCATAGGAAACAGATGACAGGTTAAACTGTCTTTTTTCACTCTCTAAAGCCATTCGAAATCATTTTCAGTAAGGATTACCAAATGTGGCCATCTCTGGCTGAAACAAATGAACACAGATGTAGTTTTCCATTTAACAGCCTGTTTATTTTTTGCAGATTTCTCCCTCCGGAGGAGAGTGGTTTGATCTTTTAAGTTGTAATTGATGGTGGAGACCACAGCCCCTTTCTGCGGCAAAAGTATTTTCCAAAACAAATGATCAGTCATGCACACATAAACACACCAATGAACCACACACCCACACACATACTCATTTACAGTATGTACTAAGATCCAAAAAATGCATGCATGTTTAAAATGTTGAATTTTTCCAATTTTCGTCATTACAAAATTACATCATCAGCATAAGAATGTGAGGGAACTGCACAATGACAACAAGACAGGACTGTGATCTCACTCACTCTCCAATTACTAAGGCACCTCTGGGAATTGAACCTCTGTCTATCTGTGGAGCCCTAGTCTTCAACCACTAGGTCACCACCCCATGCCACAGAAAACTGGATAAAGTTACAGCTTCCTGAATAATGTAGAAATGTCCATGCTTGTGTTTTGTTAAGTTGGTTCTGTGAGGCAACAGCAAGATACATCCTGTTGGTTAGAGTTAAATTACCATCCTGACTAAAATGAGAGCAAACACTGACTTGAGACCTTTTCTAACATGTAATTCTTTTCGAGGAGTTTAACTTGTAGAGACACAGTTTAATTGTTATTTGGAGTGTAAAAGATGTGATTTTTTATATTTTTATGAAATGTCAGTGCTCAACCATAACTGAGCATTTAATAGCAGGCTACGTTTCCACTCCTTGAAATCACTTGACAAGAAAAAGTCCTATTTCGTATTGAAAAAAATAAGCTTTTTTTAATTCCAAAAATAGCTAATAGTTGTTAATTTTTTCACAATTGTGAACCATAATTTTCCACTTGCTATTGGGGAAAGGGAAAATAACTTATTCTAGAGTGTTTTATTGGACAATATATGAATATATCCTTAAGTCCACGATATGTCATCAAAATGTCCTAAAAAAGAAAGACTTTTTTGAAATTGGATTTTTGAAAATGACCTTTCATGCAGTGTGTAACACAGCTCTAAGTGAATGAAAATATCCTGCAAAGTTTTAAATCTGAAAGTGCACCGTGTATAAAGTTATTGTCTCTCAAAAGAAAGAGTCGACTCTGAATCATTGAAACGAGTCGTTTTTAAAATGAATCCCAAGCCGTTTCATGTTGACATCAACATGAAACATTAGCATATTGCCCGCCCACTTGTTGGTCTTTGCGTTGGTCTGAGGCCCCGTTTACACTAGTGTGTTTTCGTTTTAAAACGCATAACTTTTGCTACGGTTACGCCTATCGTTTACACCACTTCTGCGTTTTCAAGGTCGAAAACGGAGACTTTTGAAAACGCTGCAGACCCCATTTTAGTTTGAAAGCTCCGGGGTTGCGTTTCAGTGTAAACGGAGCAAAACGGAGACTTTTGAAAACGATGGCGTGGCTGCCACTGATCTATAATAGAGAACATTATATATAGATCAGTGGTGGCTGCCCACATTCTCTCTGCATATCCTTGACGACCGTGTAAACAATAACATCATGCTGGTTGATGTACCCATAGATATGTGTTGGTAGATTCTCCATTCGACCGCTCCAAGCACGCAGACGCGTCCGCCATCTAAATAATAGGGATCTACCTATATATATCTATGGTTGTACCTGCATAAATGGTCATGTGACATGCGTTTTAGGTTGTGTAGTGTAAACTGAGATCGTTACTGAAACGCAGCGGAAACACCAGTGTAAACGGGATCGTTTTCATTCTAAAACGCTGTTTTAAAACGAAAACGGGGCCTGAATGAAAATGCAAATTCATTCTTTGCCACTAGGTGAAGCTTTTGCAATAAAAACAAATAGCTGTTTCCCTGGTAACGCTGTACACAAAGCAGCACTGCGCTCACAAACACTGCTTTATCAGGCGTTACAGGCATGATGCAATGAAAATGAGACCAATCGGACCAATCACCGCAGATTAGCATCACTCAAAGGAGGGGTGAGCGAATCGTCGTTGAGCAAGGTAATAAAAAAAATAGATGCATAAGACAATGAAAGTGTTTTTTGACCTTGCATGCATGTCAACCTGTTGTTGGGGACTACCAAAACCAAAATATGAACCTTTCATTACCCATAAGAGGGTTACTTTAAATCTGCTAAACAAATTATTGCCAGCTTTTGGCAAACACTAGCATATATAGATGGTTTCAAAGCTAACTAAAAGCAAGAAAACTCTAGACATTTCACAGTCATTTTCAAAAAAAAAAGAAGATCTCTTGCTCTTGACAGTTTCTAACAAGATCTCTGAGGATTTGACAGATGATTGCCTCATTATGTGGTTTATGTAATGAGAGAGATGTGGGGGAGAGCCTGATACAGAAACCCTGCTGTAAAAGTATTACAGCAGAACGGGCTCAAACCTGACAACAGCCTGATGGGATAAAAACAAAGTCATCTCACATAATCAGGACTGGAATATATCGTCAACATTTCTGTCAGCAGAGTATATAAGCCAGCGATGCTATAAATACATCCCATATGCCCTGTGGTTGCGTCGTTCCAGTGTTTCACACACTAATGTGAGGGTTTGGGGTGAAGAGCGCTCTAACTCTCTTCTCCCATTACAGCGGTGCTGTAACAGATAGGGAATGTCAGCGCCTTGTGAGACGTGTGAATGTGGGATGTCTTCTCCTCCAGGCGTGTGTAATTTGTGCTGGGCAGGGACAGAAGCGGAGAGAATGAGAACAGGGCCTTGATCCATTGGTGGTTAACCGTAGCTTAATGAGGGGGAAAAACAGTGACGCAACCCTCAACTCAGATGTCACAAAGCTCTAAGAAGCACTTGAATGGCCACAGCAGGACTAATTTTAACACGGCCGGCATGATCAGAGACAGACATACTGACACCATGACCGAAGAATCTTACCAAGAGATGTGATACCACTGTGAAACACTATCCCCAATACAGACAGTTTAAAGAGTAAAATGGTTTTCTCTGATGCTGCTTTCCTGGACATTATATGAAAAGGGTCGTAATAAAACAATTCCTACATTAAAAATGCTGAACTAAGCTCTTCATTGTCATGAAATGCCAAATAAATGTAATAAATGAAAATAAATGTAGAATTTATTTTATATGAATACATTTTCATGTATTATACAGAAATTTATATATATATATATATATATATATATATATATATATATATATATAATTTACGTTATTATTTACAAATATTACATCAATGATATATATATATATATATATTTTTTTATGCATGTGTGTGTGTGTGTATAAATATATATATATATTTGCAAATAAACTTGCAACTTGGTTTATTTTTTAGATTTACTTTATTACTTTATATTTATTTTTGTAATTTTCCAATATTTTCAATGCTGATCTCCATTAGGTTTTCATTAACAAATTACTGTAATACATTTTCAATTTAATTTTAATAAATCAACTAATACATTTAAATTAACATCAAATACTGCTATGATGTATAAATACGTGTAAAATGATGAAAAATATATATATTTATATAAATAACTAAATATTTATTCATACTACATATACTATATATAAACACAGTATAGTATAAATATACTACATATAAACTATATATTGAGTTATTTATATAGAAGTTTTACAAAAATAAGTTTTATATGAAGAGTTGCAAAGTCAGATGCAAAAGCCATTTGAAATTTTCTTCTAAAAAGAGCAGTTTTATCAGGCTTCTATGTGTAGGTTCAGTAATTTCACTTTAATGCCAATGAAGACATTCTTTTCATTGCCATTAAAGTGAAATAACTGAACATAAAATATAAATTTATAAATCAAATATAAATATACACTGTAAAAAGTGATGTTGACTTAACTTAAAAAATGAGGAAACCCGTTGCCTTAAAATTATTAAGTAAATAATAATTTTAAAAAAAAGTTAAGTGAACTTGACAATTCACTTAACTTATTTTTATAAATTATTACTTAATAATTTTAAGGCAACGGGTTTCCTCACACTGTAAAAAGTGATAAGTTGACTTAACTTGAAACCCGTTGCCTTAAAATGATTAAGTAAATAATAATTTTTAAAAAAAAAAGTTAAGTAAACTTTAAAATTTTAAGGCAACAGGTTTCAAGTTACATCAACTTATCACTATTTACAGTGTAACTTATAAAATAAATGTTATACATTTTTTTGGCCTTACAGTAATGAGAATGAGTTTCTAGCATCCTGCAACAGGTGTAGAGCAGGGAAAGTGCCAGTCAAACACCCAGAAAAAAAAGAGCAATGAAAAGGAGGTGAAGCCAGCACCAAACCCGAGCAAATTTGAACTCTTCACCTTTGATATTACAGTTAGCTATATGCAAAGACAAAAAACTGGGGGTTCTGTTTTCAAGGGTTAAACACGTCTTGTTTTTCAAATGAATCTGACCAGTGCAGGAGCAAAACTTACAGAGGTCACGCCCCCTCAGGGGAAGAGGTGGGGCCGTCAGCAGTCAGTATATGTTAGCGGACTGTTAAAAGCGATCACCACACTGTGATCTCTAAGCACACAGTAATATGAGACAAACCAAGTGGGCATCTGGTTCTGGTTAGTGCTTTGGAAATCTGATTAAAGGAAAATTTCCAGGCACATTGAAAAGTATTCACCGTAATTACTGAGAACAGCTTAGACAGATCAGACCACAAAGAACTAAACATGAAACCAATGTTGTGGTTCGCTCCTCTATTAAATATGAGACACAATAATAGCTAGGGAGGGAAGTGGGTCTCAAGTGAACAAATTGAGGTGGATGGTGGGGATTTAGGCTGTATTTGGGGAGGGTCAGGGTTCCTTCAAAATTAATGGGGTATTATGTTCCTTTCCTGTGCAAAATCTTCAGACATCAGTGGAATAAAACTTTAACGCAGTGCCAAAAAGCTCTTCTCAGTGTCATGAGCTTTGATAAACTATAGTTACAACATGAACAGCCAAGCCAAGAAACTGAATGAAACCACAATGACCACAGTCAGTTCATCATAGAACAGAAAAAAAGAAGAAAAAAACAGGTCTGTGCAAGCGTGAGGCTCAGCCAAACCTCAGTGTAGACAATAAATCGTATTAGCACAAATAAAAATCTTGATGGATGACTGTGTTGAGGTCAGTGTTTAACAACAAGTCTCTCATTTTTCTGTTGAGTGCTGAAATCAAAACCATATGCTGAGTGTTTGTGCAGTCTGTGTATTGGGGTTTATTTTCAGGCCTCTTCATGAAAAAAAAAAAAAAGCACAACTAAGAAAAGCTTTTTTTTGCCAAGACCAAGGGATAGATTTCATTAAGTACATAAACATTGTCTTCCACTTTACAGATGTCGATTCTTCTGCCTAATTAATACAAAACCCCAATAATATGAGTTTTTAGGACATCAGAGATGATGACTACTCACCACCCTACACTCATTTTCACAGCAAAATATTTACCCTAGAGAACACAAATCCCCTGCCATTTTCCATCAAAAGGCAACCGTGTAGTACAGAACACAAGAGGGCAGTCTGATCCCTTCACTTTAAAGAACATGGCTTTGTACACGGTCTGATGAAACGGACTGTAATTAGAGCGCTGTGGCTCACAAGCACTGGATCAGAAGGGTCTCGAGGAGTATCATCCTGAGCGTTTTTATGAAACAGCTGAAGTGTAGATGTGAGGGGGGTTGCTTGTTTTGTTTTTTGTTTTTCTGCAGATGAAAGAAAGCCATATAGGTTTGGAATGACATGAATAAATGATGTTCATTGTCCAGCATGAGAACATTGGATAATCCAAAATACAATTTAGCAACACACCGATGTATCGGCCAATAATCGGCATCAGCCGAATAATGAAAACAGTGAAAACAATAATGAAAAACAATGGATAACTCTTAAATAATAGGGTACAATGGGGCTAAAGGCACACCCTAAGAAAAAAAAAGTGCTTTTTACTGCGCCTAAAGTGTATGAATGCAGAAAAAATATACTTTTGTATTGAACATTTATGGAACAACAGATTTTGTGAGAAAATAAATCATGCAAGTCGTTTATTTTGTTTAAAAATCTTATAAATGTATGAGGTGGCAAGGGGGGCCTTTTACCCCACACATGGGGCAAACAGCACATAGTATTGATACAAATACTTTAGCTAAAATAATGTTTGTTTTTTTATAATGTCTAAGTTAATACTTGTTCAGAACAATCACTTTAGCAAAGTCTGTGCTATTTTCTGTTTATTTTGATAAATAAAAGTATCAATTTTTGTTCAATAAATATACTGTCATTAAAATATGTTAATATAAAACATATTTTAAAAAACAGAAACAAAATCATTTTAAAAAGTAAAGATTCTGAAAGTATTGAAGGAGATCCTATAATAATTTAATTTAGATTTAAAGTAGTAACAAATTATATTTTATTATATGATATGATTAATATCATGTTTTTAAATATGATGGTTTCATTCTAAACATGGTGATTATCTCTAGGATGGACACCCAGCATAATATATGATAGGGTATTTACCATCTGAATCTAACCATGTCATGTCAACAAATGGAAAAGTCAGCCTTAAAATAATTATGTTAATTATTGTGCCTTTAGCCACAACAGCAAGGGTGCTTTTTACCCCAAATACCACACTTTTACATATTCTTTAGTTATTTAAAAACTGTTGCTTTAATTATCTTAGAAAAAACTGAAAATCATTAAGAAGACCTTTGTCTCAAAATATATTCAATAATTTTAGCGATTCTCATTTGCTGCTTAAGCTAAAATC
This sequence comes from Onychostoma macrolepis, assembly GCF_012432095.1. Lineage (NCBI taxonomy): Eukaryota > Metazoa > Chordata > Actinopteri > Cypriniformes > Cyprinidae > Onychostoma > Onychostoma macrolepis. The sequence goes on along the minus strand of NC_081172.1, from coordinate 12,065,170 downwards.
TACAATATTTTAATAAACATCAAATATTAGACCAAGCACAAAATCAACTTTGCACTGCTGCCCACGATAGCGTCTAGGATCAGCCACATTTGCACGTGCATCTTGAAAATCAGTTGTTTTGGAAAGTGCTACGCCAAGTTTTTCTGCCATGTAGTGGTTTACAGGAAAATAATATCATTTTACTGTTAAACTCTGTTCAAACCTTTGTTAGTAAGCCTGCATTGTTGTGTGTCTGTGTGTGTTTTTTTTTTAAATTAAGTGGCACGTACAATATTCCAAAATAATATACAAAAAGTTGACAATCTTTTGCAAGAGCAATTAGCTCAAAATGAAAATTCTGTCACTCACCCCTCTTTTGTCCGGGAAAGACAAGAATGATGGCTGAGAGAATAATGATTACAACTGTCAAGCACTACATAAAGTGCCATAAAATTGCACACAAACCTCATTGGTTCGCGGGTATCGTCAATGTGGCAGTTTTTAATATATATGTGTGTGTGTGTGTGTGTGTGTGTGTAAGGGATAATCAACGGCTAGCTGTGCATTAAACGATTTGAATGCAAGACGTGGAGCCGAAGAACCGCCCGACGCGCAGGGGAGGTCATGGTCATTTCCCAGCATTCACATATTAAAGATGTTAACAATATTTGTGCTGCAATATTTGACCGGAACGATAAAAATGACGGTTATTTTCGTCTCTATTACTATTCAACTGTAACTGTATGTTACTATGGTTACCAATGTTTATAGGAAACGCATTAATATAGAACGTGATTAAACTGACCTGGAACTACCTGTGCAGTTCAACTAATTTAATCAACACCTGCCAGCCAATCAGAATCGAATATTCAGACAGACCATGGCACATATATATATATATATATATATATATATATATATATATATGTGTGTGTGTGTGTGTGTGTGTGTGTGTGTGTGTGTATGTATATATTTAAACATTTATCTTTATTTTATTTATCTCAGTTGCTACAACAGGTAGAATGGCTTATTAACTTTACATCAGAAATCTGTCACCCCTCTACATATATTACTCAACCATTAGAATCACACACTTGACCTTTAACTTCACCCACACAAAAAAAAAACAGATGTAGCTAAATTTCAATATTTTGATAGTTTATTTGTGAGTTAAATTAGTAACAAAGAACCATGGTTAACTTGCACAAGACATTTCATAATAAAAGGGCAACATATAAAACCTAAATTACACTAAATTAGATTTTTTGTTTTCTGTTAAAGAATTAATTACTAATATATAACTATGTAACTTTGAACTGAAAACAAAGTGCATCACAGTTACCACAAAATTTTAAGCAGCACAACTGTTCTTGACATTGACAATAGGAAATGTTTCTTAAGAACCAAATTAGAATTTTAGAATGATTTCTGAAGGATTACATGACACGGAATAATGGAGTAAGACTCAAAATTCAGCACTTGCATTATAGAAAAATACAAATGAAAACACATTTAAATAGAAAATAATTATTTTAAATTCAAATATAACTTCACTATATTGCTGTTTACTGTTTTTTTTTTGTTTGTTTTTTTTTTTTTATCAAATAAAGGCAGCCTTGGTGAGCATAGGACTTCTTTCAAAGACATTAAAAAATCTAAAAGACCTTGCCTTTAAGCAGTTGCGTACACACACACACACACACACACACACACACAGAATGCTCAACACACACACTCCTCTTTCATCTTGGCAATCTGAAGCAGAGCCACTCTGGCTTCTTCATCCATGTAACCCTGCAAAAAAAAAACAAAGCTTCAGAAGCAGAAACGCTACCATCTTCATGGGTGTGCTTTGAAAGAACATTAGATGATATACATTATACAAAAGTAAAATGTTACCTGTGCAGCGCTGAGCAAACGTGTTCGGTATACTGAAAGCACATGTTTGTAATGTTTTTCACAGTCCTGACAATAAGAAAAGAAAAGAAGGAGTTCATAATGCATTGGATTTCCCAAGAGATTCGAAAGAAAAATGAATAATGCATAAACCCACATTTCATTTAGAAATGGACAATACAGGTCATAAAGTGCTCTTTTTTGTTGGATAACTGTAAAAGCATTGGGGGGGGAAAACGAGAGTTATTTTGATGAAAATTAAGATGTCTTTGGAGAGTGATTCATGTGGAATGCTGTTTTTGATCACAGTCGCTGCAGATTTCTTCTAATACCACAGGACAATTTCATGTTACTCTGTGGGATTGTAAAAATTGCTTCTGTTAAGTCTGCCAAGGTGAAGACCTCTCCAGCCACCCATCTCATGGATGTCTCATGTCCACTGATGTCCTTGTTGCTAAGAAACATGCTACTGTAACATATTGCCAGCATATTTCCATCCCCATGGAGTAGAGCATAAGATGTCCGTCTATGCAACAGCACAAAATCTCTACTAGCAAACTGATTTGAATTTGGTGAATTTAGATATGCTGTGCTTTCTCTTCTCCACAAAGACAGCACACAGAATATTCCATGAATCAAAACAAAACATATTTTAATAATAATTTGATCAAACTCTGTTCTTGCTATTACAAATTCACCTTGCATAAATTGGTTTATTTATTAGTATTTTTTAACAATATTTTGTAACTGCTGGGACTGTATCATGTGTTTTTATTGTCTTGGGTTTCATAATGTATTTCTTTTTGTTTTATGATGTTGTATTTGTGTGCAGAAGTATTTTTCTAGACCAAGTTTTCATTTCTCCATGAGGTTTATTAAAGCTGTACGTTTAAAGAAACAGTTCAGCCAAAAATGAAAATTCTGTCATAAATTTCTCACTTCATGTTGGCCCAGTTTTCATTTTGTGTTCCACTGAGGAAAGAAACTCATATAGGTTTAGAAAATGAATTGGAGTACATGATTTTTCTTTTTTGGATAAAACCTTTACTTACACTTAAAGGGATAGATCACCCAAAAATGAAAATTCTGTCATTGCGTCTTTTTTTCTGTGGAATGCGAAATATATTTTGAAGAGTGTTGGTAACCAAACAGTTTAGTTTCTATTGACATTCATTGTGTGGACCAAAAATACAGTGGAAGTCGATGGGAACCAAAACTTTTTGGTTACAAACATTCTTCAAAATATCCTCTTTTCTGTTGAAATGGCATGAGGGTGAGTAAATCATGACAGAACTTTCATTTTTTCAGAACTTTCTACTCCAAGAAAGTGTCAGCAAAACAAAACCTCAAAGAAATAGCCCTAGAGAATAGAGAAATCAGTAACTAACCTCTAGCTGCTGTTGCAGGCTGTGGACCTGAGCCTGGAGGGAGCTGTCAGGCTGTGATGGTCCACAGGAGCTAATGAGTTCTGAGATGTTGACCTGAGCCAACCTCTGTCCCTCATGCTCCACTGATGACTGAGACAGAGAACATATGCAATTAAATTTCCTGAAGAAAAAATGTGCCCTGTGCAAAACCCTAAGGTGATCAGAGTGTTCTGGATGGTTGGATCTGCAAGAAAAATTAATATAACTAATATAAAAGCAATAATCACCTTTTCAGCTTGATCTTGCGATGTGCTCCCCTGGTCTTCAGTTGCACTACTTTTGCTTTCTTTTTCAGTTGGCTGCACATTTTTCACTGCACTTCTAGTGACTTCACATTCTGCTCTGTCACTCCCTGTAGAAGAAGATACTTGGTTATGCTGTACTTCACTTGTGCATGGCTGCCTGCGTTCTTCTGTCTGAACAGCCTCATCCTTTATGTTTGAGATGTTCACACTGGCCTGGTTTTGTCGCTTCTCCTTCTCTTCAAGGGCCAGTTTGAGTCGCTCCACCTCTTTCTCCTTTTCCTCCATTAAGGCAACAGGAACAAACCTGGCCTGCAGAGCCTCCTGTATGGTGTCCAGCTCAGACTTTTGTTCTTGAAGTTCTCTCAGCAGGCTCTGGTTGTCCTCCTGGGCACTCTGGTACTTCTGTAGAGCCTCATCAGCTTTGGTTCCAGCCTGTTGCAGTGCATCTTTCAGTGAGCTAGTTATGACTGTGTGCTCATTCTTGCTAATGTAGTTCTCCAGATCTATAGTTGGTTCAGGGGTTTCTGTGGTGAGATCAGTCATAGTGCTCTTCTCATGAATGGGGCACCATTCTGATGGGGTTTGAGCTTCTTTAAACAACATCTCAGCTTTCTGTGTCTCCATTTCCGCTAACCTGGTCCTCAGTGAATTTATTTGCTCTTCTCTGCTGAGAAGCTCATGGGAAAGCCGACTAAGTTCCTGCATTAAGGAGCTCTGATTCTCCTTCTGTTGCTCCACCTCCCTCCTGCTCTGGGTGAGCTCCTTCTGCATCCGTCCTAGTTCAGCTATGGCTGCCTCCCGCTGACCTTTGACCTCTTGGAGCTGGACTCTCAGCTCTTCCACCAAGTGCTCCCTGACAGCCACTAGATGAGCTTGCATCTGTCTCACTCGGCTTTCCGAGCCAGCCATCCTCCTCTGCACCTCACCCAGGGCCTCCTCCAGCTCCCACGACCGGTTATGGGCTGCATGCAGAGCTTGCTCGCTGCTTCTCCTCAGTCCTTCATACTCCTGAGCACGCAGAGCCAGCGCCGTGTCCAGCCTGTGCACCTCCGCCTCTGCTGCTTCTTGCCTTCTTCTTGAATCTCTTAGTTCTCTCTTAAGGGCCTCCACTTCACCGGGCAATAACTCCATCGGAGCAGATCTCACTGGCACAGGAGCTGACTGTGTGGGCCTGACCTTAATAATTCACATAGACAAACAAAGTAGTTCCTACTTCATCATTACCTGTTTTAATTCAGTTGCAGTAATTTTTATTTTGATGGCTCATGTCAAGTGAGGATATGACCTTTTAATCTCTCATTATAAAAATCACTCAACTATATTAGTTGGTGCACTGCATAAAAATCTATATTATATTAATAAATTATTACTACTACTGTTAATTATATACAAATATAGAAAACAAGTCTTGTAGAATTTTTGTATTACAAGTACATTTATATTTTTACTGGTTCACACACAAAATATACTCAATGATTGATTAGTTCACCCTCATGTCGTTCCAAACTTGTATGAGTTTCTTTCTTATGTTGAACACAAAAGAAGATATTTTGAAGAATTTTGAAGAACCAAACAGTTGTTGGTCCCCATTGACCTCCACAGTAGTGAAGGAAATACAATGGAACTCAACTTTTGGAAGCAACTGTTTGATTACTAGCATTCTTCAAAATTTCTTCTTTTATGTTCAACATAAAGCAACTCATACAGGTTTGGAACGACATGAGGGTGAGTAAATGATGACAATTTTCATTTTTGGGTGAACTATCCCTTTAAATGTAAAATATAGTTTAATTGCCTAATAAAAGGACAAACTGTGCAAAATATCAAGGTTATACTAAATCTACATATTAACCCTTATAAGGCCTTTGGGGTCAGTATGACCCCAATCGACTTTTCTTTAGTTAATAAATATGTTTCCCTTCATCTCAATGGAATAAGATTTTGTTACTTTTCAACATTTTTTATCTGTATTCACATAAAAAACAAAGGGCTTGATTCGGTTGTTCTGAAGGTATGTAATTTTTTTTTACTAATAAGGCCTTTGGGGTCAATATGACCCCAATTGAAAATGAATGGGAAATGCGAAAAAACCTTTTTTTTTTTTTTTTAATTTGTCAAAAAATAATAATAAATCCAGCATAAGTCTGAAAATTTTCACACAGAAATGAAGGCCTGGTACTAGATCACAAATGCAATGTAGAAAAGACATGCTCACTCACACGCACACGTGCACACACAAAAACACACACGTGTGACTGCAACAAAGAGCATTTTTTATAGAATTTGGCCTGATACTAAAGCCTGATACTAGAGCATAAATGCAATGTGGAACGAGCATACTCATTTACATACGTACACACACACACACACACACGAACACACACACTCTCTCTTACACACATACCCACCATTCATATCTGCTTATTGCAGTTGTTGTTTTTTAGTTTAGTTTAGGTTTTTTTTTTGTTTTTATTTACATTTATGTAAAAAAAAATGTTTTTATTTTATTTTTATTTTGTGTGGCATTTCTGCAAATTTATGTGGCATTATTGCAAAAACGGGCTCTTCAAAATACATCAAACCACAAAAACTAATTCTAAACTTTGGCAAAAATACTGTTTTTAATGTATTTTATAATGTTTCAATATATACTTACAAAATATATATCAGAAAAGTTGTGAGAGGAGCAGCTGACCACTTTCAGAAAAACGAATGGCTCTCTATGGGCCTCTGCTGGATATATATGGTCATTACACTATTCTTTCAAAAACTGTGATTTCTACAAGTTTTTCTCTAACCATCAGATGGCAGAATTGTATACCTAACACCTAGATCAATATCCAGAAACGATTTAAATTCAATTTAGATAATCATTTAAGAGATTTATTCATAATAATTTAATATTTCACATGCAAGCTAATGGTGTAGTTGAGGATTTTTGTGGTAAACAGGTACAAAAGTACTTCATATCTCCCAAAACACAGCATTAATGTATAGATGAGAAGTAAACAAAAAAAATGATATATTATTTGTATCATTAAAAATGTATTTTTTTTTACAATTACACTAAAGGTCTTTGGGGTCAATATGACCCCAAAGGCCTTTAGTGTAAACAGGAAATGGATGCTTATGAGGTTAAAGGGTTAGTTCACCTAAAAATGAAAATTCTGTCATTAATTACTCATGTCCATGTGACGTCAGTGGCTCAACTTCAATTTTGTGAAGCAAAGAAAACAAAAATAACAATTTATTCAACAATTCCCGAGTCACCGTCTTCCGCCATTTTGGAGCGTAACATGATGCATGCGCGTGCTTTCCCTATAACATAATCAATGTAATCAGCATTGTTTACGTTCCTGAATGCTGATTACGTAGATTACGTTATGGGGAAAGCGCTTTATATGTAATTTTTTGTTTTCTTTGCGCACAAAAAGTATTCTCATTGCTTCGCATAATTGAAGTTAAGCCACTGATGTCACATGGACAGTTTTATCGATATACTTACTACGTTTCTGGGTCTGGGAACATTTCAGTTGTGTTGCTGTCTATGCAGGGTGAGAGAGCTCTCAGATTTCATCAAAAATATCATAATTTGTGTTCCAAAGATCAACGAAGGTCTTATGGGTTTGGAACGACATGAGGGTGAGTAACTAATGACAGAATTTTCATTTTTGGGTGAACTAACCCTTTAATGTCACTGACATTAAAGGAATAGTTCATCAAAAGCAAATTCAAATTTAGAGAAATTTAGCATTACATCACTTGATCACCAGTGGATCCTCTTGCAGTGAATGGGTGCCATCAGAATAATCCACACATCTCCAGTCCATCATAAATGTGAAATGAAAAGCTGCATGTTTGTAATAAAAAAATCCACCAAGATGTTTTTACCTTAAAACTGCACCCATTCACTGCAGAGGACCTACTGGTGCGCAAATGATATTACGCTAAATTTCTTCAAATCGGTTCCGATGAAGAAACAAACTCATCTACATCTTGGATGGCCTGAGGGCGAGTACATTTTCATCAAATTTTCATTTTTGGGTGAACACAGCAGACACAGATCAAGTCAGGTTAGACAGGCTACCTGTGTAGAATCCAGATTATGACTTTGTTTGGCACCTTTTCCTTCAGGGAACAGAAAACATGTTTAAAACATTAGAGCCCAGACCTGAAAAGCTTTTGTGATATAACTGATTGCAATCCTGATGTTCTGCCATGATAAAAATAAAATAAAAACATGTGTTCCAAGTTACCTTCAGCGGAGTGACTGCCGTGCTCCCTCTGTAATTCAGACACAACCTTTTACTGATGACATTCACAACTGATCACAGGACCACAATCAGCTACAGGAGAGGAAAATGATTGCCTCATAGCCTTAATTTAAATGTCATCCCCTAAAGAAACTCACCGTTAGTGGCTCTGACAAAGGTTTTTCAGTCTTTACCGATCCTGCTTTGGTCCGGCCAATCCCTGCTGATGGGGGTTTAGCCTGTATTTGGAAAGAAAAACACTATGATAATCAAAAACATCATCTACAAATTTTAAATTCAGCATCATAAATTCTATCTCCCAACAGTGCGTGTTTATCATGTATATATGTTAGTAGTAAGAAACTATTATTTTACATATGTATGATTTATTCACATGAGCATGAGAATCAGTATTCCTCTCAATCGACAGCTGCAGAAGAACATTCAATTTAATCAAATTGATTTCCATCATTGTAGAAATGGAGACAGCAGCACCAATCGTTATCAAGTGGCTGGGTATTAGGATGGCTCTACCTAATTAAAGTGCACTGCGATTAGCATTTAAGACTCTAGATGGCAGTAAGATCAATAAACAGATGAAGTTAGCTTGAGTGCAGCAAACCAATGACCTTTTCGGCTGCTGTTAACTGCCTCTCCTGTCTTGGATTATAAATACTTGAACTTGACTGCGAATATGCACGCAAATATGTTAAACAGTTAAACTGTCAGCTAAATGTCAATGTTACCTGTTGGATCTTCTGCGAAACAGTGGCAGCTTCTTTAGCTGAAAACAAAATTGGGAGAAATGTTTATGTTCATGATGTTTCTCTTTTTAATGCACATTTCAACTAAGAATTTTTTGCATTGCTGCATTTAATTATCTGGAGATATTGAAGTTTAAAGGGTGTAATAAACATCTTTCAGGGACATAAGTGACCTTGGAATAAGCATTTCTCTTGGAAAGGCCTCTCTCTTTAAATAAAACAGTTCTTGGAAAAGGAATACAGACCAGTCACCTCTTGAAAATGATTTCCTTTTAGGATATGAAAGGTTTCTGTGAGCACAGCTGGATCTGAATCTATCAGGTACTTCTCTTAAATGACATGACATTACCCTGAAATGACAGTGTGCTGGTTGATACGGCAGGTCTAAATTTAAATCTCAACCCCCCTACCGCCTGCAAGAGCAAGTTCAGTAATTGCTACATGTAAGGATAACAAGACCACCATTTTGCACTGCCTTTCTGGAAAAAAAAACAGCCTTGCTGGTCACAATATTATATGGTGTTCTGACACGGTGAAATAACATTTCATTCCACTTTATAAATTTATATTGCTAGAAAACAGGAAAAAAAGTTTGACAAGGAACATGTTACCTTTAGTGGTTTTTTCCAATGCATGTTGTACAAGTGTGATCAAGTCTTGTTTCTGACTCAGTCTGGCGTAGTGGTAAGCATCGTGTCCATAAAGGTCTACTGCAGAAACATCTGCCTTAGTCTTCAGGAGAATCTCCACTGCTTCTTTACAAGAGCTCTCACAAGCTAATATTAGCGCAGTCCTAGTCGGAACACACACAAATACAGAACATAAAATAAGGGAACAAGTCAAAAAACGGACCACAGAAACAAAGATTGATCAGTTGATGTGGCAATAATAAGGTCAATCAAACTGATTCTTTCTGCAATGTCTTTACTTGCATGAGCTTTATCTAAATTACACATCAAAAGCAGTTCATGTTCTAAACTATATTATTACATTGTTTATTAAATAAATCTAATGCTGTTCCTAATGTTATCACATTGATCTAGAACCTACTGACTTTGCTTACTTGGATTTTTTATATATTTTTTAAACACTTGTGATGTTCCTGGTCAAAAATGACAAAAAAATTGCTTGTACATTTCTCATTATGCTATATCATTACCAAATATCAGATTCAATGTTTTTAATATCAACTTCTTGTGATTTAACTCTTGCATCCTTATAAAATATTAAATTCAAATATTACATTTCAAATATTGATAAAAAAAATAGTTGCTGCACTCGCTATTTTATTGAATGCTGATGAATAGCAAATAAAAGTATTATGGTGAAGCTTCACTGCTGCTTTCTGCATTCAGTGAACAAATGAAACTGTATGCCACTTCGATGGAAAGTTGTAGAAGATGGTTTTCTTAAGGACACTGGCGCAATGCAGCTGGGATGACCTGAGATGGCCTTTTTCATATTAGGTTGCAAGCTGATTCACATCAGTATACAGACTGGAACGGAATATAAATATGCATTTGCATTTAAAATGTGATCTTCCTCTTCTGGTATTTTGGTTATACAGATTCGATTTTTTTTATTTTATGCATCATTATTAATGCAGAACATAAAATCTGATCATTTTTAAATACTTACTTGTTTTGCTTGTCTCGAAGAACAGAGCGTGCTCCATATTGCACAAGCATCTGGCATGCTCCTGGTTGGCCTGTCTTAGCAGCAAGCAATAAGGGCGATCTTCCATCCTGAAAAAAGGTACCAAAGGTCAACACAACATACATTGCAACACCTTTTCGGTTTCAATTTCAAAATCAATTCTTCTATCTCTCTTTCTCACATAGCTTCTTATACTTACACGGTGTGCGAAACGAATTGCTGATTCAAAACCTACTTACTGCATCGACAGCATCAATAGATGCACCGCTGTCACAGAGCATTTTGATGGCGGTTTTGCAGCCTACATATGCTGAAAAACAATAAGACACAAGACGTTATAATTTTCCGATCAAACCTGACAGCTAGACACTATATCTGTCCTTGGTGCATCACCATGCAGTAATTGATGAACTTACAATGAAAGATCTGCGCAAAAGAATAACAACTATAAATCTGACACACGCCCAAAATGCAAAGAAGGAAACTAAAAGAACTCATTGTCAAGAGCCTCATTTGTGGTATGTTCTGTAAGCTTGTCATCTGCAGATAAACACTTTTCATGTCAGTGAATTGATCTAGAAGATGTTACAAAGGGCCATGCTCATAAAAGGTTTCTTGCTTTAGAATCCTAAAACGTGCACATACATGTTCTATAGAATTTCAAATCGATTTAATTATTTTATATTCTAACATACCAAAGATCTGCCATCTAACATTACAATGTGGTATTAAAATTATGTGTTGCTGTTGTGCAGTTGTTAGTGGAGCATGTTATATTAACTATACATAGTTTTGCCATCTTCTCAAATAAAACACATGCAAGTCTTTTCTAAATAGTGGATTTGATCGGAATTAAATAATATGTCAGGCTTCAGGAGTGAGAGGACAGTTCAAGAGCAGGGTTTGTGGTTGTTTTATACTTTCAGAACGTTTCATTTTGAGAAAGTTATTTGCATAATATGAAGCTTTAACGATGCATTGTAGTCTGCAAAACAATAGCAAATGTGGTATTATAAATTATGAAAACTTTAACATTTAAGTGGAATAATAATAAAATAAATAAAACAAATAACAAATAAAAAGAATAAAATATTTCTTTTTATTTTATTATGACCGCATTAGTGTCTAGATCTAATATTTTACATTAAGATACAATTTTGTCGGTAACACTTTACAATAAGGTTCATTAGTTAAACATTAGTTAATGTATTAACTAACATGAACTAACCATGAGCAATACATTTGTTACTGTATTTACTAATCTTCGCTAACGTTAGTTAATAAAAATATAGATGTTCATTGTTAGTTCATGTTAGTTCACAGTGCATTAACTAATGTTAATAAGATTTTAATAATGTATTAGTAAATGTTGAAATGAACATTAACAAAGATTAATAAACGCTGTATAAGTGCAGTTTATTATTAGTTAATGTTAACTAATGTAGTTAACTAATGAACCTTATTGTAAAGTGTTACCATTTTGTCACATCTTAAAATGCAAAAAATCCACATACCTGCATCATGCAAAGCTGTTCGGCCCTGCAGATCTGTGCTGTCAACAGGACATTTACACTGTTGTAAAAGAAAGTAATTATTAACACATGCACCTGAGCAATATTATACATTCTGAATCGATATAAAATGTGTTGTCAAATCTTAAATGACTTATTTCACAGCTTACGTTTGGCTACATATTTCTCTGCTCAACAAGCTAAGAAACTGAGGAGAATGTAAATTGCATAAATGCCATATGCTCTCACCATGCATGCAAATATACATGTGCAATTTGGCTCAATCATCAGATTCCATTTGATTAAGCTAGCGTGGAATTTTCACACTGATGCTTAGGGTGCATTTTATTTTGTTTTTGCTACTTTATGCAATTGACTGCTCATTTGCATTTATTTCCTTCATTTTCACTTGCTTTTAATTATTGCTGTAGTCACATCAAAGCCTTACGCAAAAAAATTCACATTTTCATACCAGATAACACACCCTCACATTCTTAATGGTGCATTTGTGAGCAAAAGAATTGTTGCTATGATACAAAAATGAGAAGTAAATTGCTCCGGCCCTGCCTTAAGCGCTCAGCTTTATGTGGAGATCAAAAGCAAAAGAAAGTCCAGAGAAAGAAGAAAACAAATAAACAAGGGCCTTAAACATAAAGCACAAAACATAGAGGCTAGGGAAAAGAAAAGAAAGCATTGAGCAGTATTTGGCAGAGCAATAGCTAAAGGGGCTGGTTAGATGTCAGCGCTGTGACATTCCAATGTGGTTTCTCATTAGTCTCTCTTCCTGTGATTGTTACTGGAGGAACGCAGTGGACGGTACCTGCAGTAGCTTTTGCACACACATGGAATGACCGCCTGCTGCAGCCAGATGCAAAGCTGTTTTACCTGCAGAGAAGAACAACAATGACATTTACAAACAAACATACAGTTAGGTCCAAATGTCTGAAATGCACGTAATAAATACAATGTTTTTCCCTCTTTTGCTGTAATGGCAGCAGAAGCTGCATAAATTCTACAAGTTTATCTAAAGCCTGATGATCATGTTCTCCAGCATGATTTGAAAATGATCCAAAGAGCTTCTTGGGCTTCAACGGAAACAACAACATTCGGTTACTTGCATGAGTATCAAGTTCACTAATTTGCTTATTTAATAGTTTGATTAGCAACCCACAAATAGTGCAGAATTGTATTCATTTTAAGCCATAACGTTTCTTTCCTTTATATTTTTCAAAGTCTAAACTTTCTTGTTTATTTCCAAGTTTAAATTAGATTTTGAATCCCAATTTTTCAGTGTGGTCTGTGGACATTTGACCACAGAATGTCATACGCAGACCTACTTAAAATATGCACTTTTATATGAGTATGCAGAGAGAGGAAGTCTTACCGGCAGCATCAACGGCCTTCACATTGACATTGTTATCCAGGAAAACATTTAGACTATTTAAGAGGCCTTTGCTAGCAGCAACATGAAACCTTAAAAAATAACATAAAAAGATATAAGTGTAATTACCATCAATAGCATCAATAGTTTAATTTTATGTATTTAAATACAACATGAATCAGTGCATATATTCAGACAATTAATATTATCATACTTCTATGAAAATCGACAACATATAAGTGAGTTTACTGGTGATTTACCAATTATATGAGGATGTATTAAGAGCCAAGAAACATGAAAAGAAGCATGCAATAACGTGGCAGCCTAGGCCTGTTTCAACAGAGAATAGACACAGCCACTCCTTGAGCCTAGTTACAAAGCAGGCATGAAACGTCAGTGTTTATTAGATCACTAAGACTTGGTATTTGAAAAGTGAAATAGAGGACAAAAGAAGGATTAGCAAGATGTAGGAATGGGTATAAACACACTGTGTAGCATAAAATAAATCTTAAAGGAATGAAAATCAAATGCACAGAAACTAAAATAAAAAATGTTAAATTTTCTTATTCCATCATATTTACTGGCTAGGTCAAGGCAAGAAAATACATATTCTATTTCATAAAAACAGGACATGACTGAAATCCTGTCATAGGCCTGACACACCTAAAGCATAACAACCCCCTTTAAAAACAGCTGACCTGAAGAGATAAAAGAAGAAAAATAGGAAAATTACAGGCTGCATGTAACACTGCACACCTTGTTTAATACTCTCCCATAAACATATCACTGGAGCACCGCTGTGCTACACATTTATGATTTAGTTAAACGCCTATGTAGTTAGAAAGATTTACTGTATGATAATTTGTTTACTCTGCGGAACAACTTCTCTGCTTTCCATATTCCTGTTTCACTAGTTAGGAATCTCTTTTACACCTTACATAGCTCCATTGTAAATGGGATGGGCAACTGTCTAGTCAGGTATGAAAAATAAAGGACTTATTAAAACCTTGCGTTTTCCTTTCATTTTGAAAAAATAAAAATAAAAAGAGAGAATATCTAAACCAAATAACAGAAGCAGCAAACATTAATATAGGAACTGTTTTCTAAGCTAGCATGAAGCTTTTTTTTTTTTTAATCTAAGGCTGATGATACACGGTGCAACTTTTTGAGCAATGTTGCTGGGCAACTTTGGGAAATGTTGCTGTCAGTGAGCAACCAGGTGAGACACAGAGCCCACGGCCGATCTAAAATATGCAGATAGAAATTTGTTACACATTTTCAATGGAAAAGTGCCCAAGCAAAAGTTGCCCCCTGTATCATGAGCCTAATTTTATTCTATCTATGAAGCATGCAGAGAGGATATAGTCTTGCTATTACTGTTTAGTAACATATAAAAAATGTTACAAAATAAGATTATGAGATTAAATTCATATTATTTTGAGATTGTCAATATTATGAGAATAAACTCGTAGCAATACAAGAATAAACTTGTAATATTTTCAGAACAAAGACAAAAGTCTAAGAATAAAGTCCTAGGATTTTGAGATTTAAAGTTGCAATATTTTGAGAATGAATTCAAAACTACCAGAACAAAGTTGTAGCAACACGAGAATCAAATCTTTGCAATATGAGATTAAATTTATATTTGGAGAATAAAGTCATAATTTTGAACATGAAAAAGCAAGCTGCAAAGCAAAATCATTCACACAAAACACTTTACAGTGAAAATGAGGTAACTAAACAGGTTTTAGCAAGGTGAGGGGACCAGAAAACTACATATTTTGACATTATTTTCCAAAAAATGAAAACTTCCTATTTTTTAGCTTGATTCTGAAAAAATATATATACTTATTATACTTCTTGGAGGTTCAACATTTATTTGTGTGTTTTGTTTATCCCATACTAGTATTTATCACCACAAGTGTGCGGCAGGCCCATGGAGGAAAGATCTCATTACAGATTGTGGAAGCAGTACCATAGCTTTGTCAATTATACAATAAAGGAATACAGAAGTCTGCACAAAGCAAACATGGCATGCTAGATAGCTTATCCTTAAGGGAAAAATGTAAGAGTAAACCAATGCAGAAGCGGGATTTAAATAGCATTAAGGTTGAAATTGCTTCAAAATTTGTTTAGCAGTAAAGACTTAGGTTAGCGTATATGTGCCACTCATGATCCAGGCAATTCAAATGCAAAAGAAGAAAAACACTACAAAACTTGAGTGCTACAGACTCCCTACTTTTCATTCAGATGCAGCTACTGGAAATAAATTCAACAACAATCAAGGCATTGTGCATTGCAGTGGAGGACGAGGGAACAAAAAATAAGGCTATCAAAATCCTTTCCCTCATTCCCTGGCTGGACATTTGCACTTTTATTAAAAAGCTATCTTTTTTGGCAAGATACGAGTGATGAAATGCATATAGATGAAGTAAGCACAGGAGTCCCAGCAGGGAGGAAAGAGATATATTTTTGAGATTCATGTCAAATCAAAGATCGCAAGACCACTTGATCCCAGAGCCCTTCATAGAGGGGTTCGCTTCCACTTCAAAACATAGTGCGGGAATGAGCTCAGTAGTGCACAGACCCATAGAGGATGCTGACTGACTTTAAAATGAGCTGTCTTTGCAAAAATGTTATGTCAGTCAGTTTTGCTTGACAAGTAAAAAATATAAATCATACTTATGTGGGAAATTATTCTCAGTAAAGAGCACTAAATACTGCTCTCTGTACAGTGGACGGTATTTTTCAGCATCACGTAAAAGATGGTTATTTGAAAGTGGCACTTACGCAGAATGGCCCTCTGGGTCTAGTTTGGTGGGGCTGGTTCCTTTCTTGAGTGTGGCTGTGAGTTTCTCTATATCTCCATTCTCTGCTGCCTTCATCAGACGCTCATCATACTTTCCCCATTCTGTACTCTGAGACAATGGCAAATATAAAAAATATTCAATATTTCACAACCTATTCTACTGCAGCTCTACAGAGCCATTACTGGAAGTGTAATCAGTTTTATCATTGTCTGTTTGGCTCTGCTAATAAACACTTCCTTTGTTTTAATTTAACAAAAAAAAAAAAAACAAATCTCCAGTTTTAATTTAAAACCTATTTTAAAATTCCACAATATGATATATTTCCTCCCAAAATAACATAACGTTGCTATGCATAATTTAAAAGTGAGCATTACTACTATATTGTGCAATATCGCAAGCTGGAAAGCTATATTGACCAATCAGCATTCAGGACTATAGAACTATCCTGTAGTGTAGTTTATGGCTCTGGTTTACGCCAAGGTGATGCTGAATTCTTGATTTTGATTGGCTGACAGGCGTTCATCTGTCTATTATTTTCAATAACCGCATTATGAAGTAGTTACAGGTCTGTTGACCGCATTGTAATTCCATATGGCCATATTATTACAGTTATTCAAAGAGCCTTAGTCTACCACATCCTAAAGAAATATGATAAAATTATAAACAATATTTGTGAAATGGTTCTACAGTTGTATTCCAGTGCAACAGTAAACAATCTCTGCTTGTCTCACTCACTCATGCGCAAAAGGTTTTACTACAGGCATAGGTGAAATGCGGCGATAAAATCAACTACTGAGCTTTCGCGTAATTTCTGAAGATATGATAAACGAGTCTGGAGAGAAGTAGAGTCCTTATCACTTTAGACATAAACATAATTCATTACTGGTGTTCAACAAACTAATATGCAACTTACAGTACAACCACGCGCAGACTGACCACCCACAGCCCCATTATTACACACGCTCAGATTGAGGACATATTAGGGCTTGGTCCAAAGTCTTGACAAGCTTTTCGAAACAGTAAAACTTGTATCTAATGTTTACCTCGTTTTTCTTAAGTCGTTGTTTTAAACTTTTCATAGTTCCAGTGTAACAGTAAGTAAGCCCAGTGCACTTGTACAGATGTCCAAATTTGCGTCTCTTGTCAAAGTTTGCCTGCAAACTTCATTCCACCCCTCGGTTACAAGGTTCAGGCTCTATTGAGACCTGACGCACTCCCATGAACCAATCATCAGGAAAACTGTGTAACTATGAGCCAATCGGCGTGCACTGGGAGTCTCCGTATGAAGGTCATACCGTAGAAAAGCTGATTCACATGATTTGTGGGCTACAGATTCCACAGACTCTATAGATGCCTTCAAAACCAGCTCGACAATGAGTGTTTGTTTTGGATACAGCTTCGAGTAATACTGTCAGCAAGCTACTCCTGTTTGCAAACTTGTAAACACAGTTGCGTCATCAGTGATTGGTTGGAAATATGGCTATGTTTTTAATTCATCATATGATTTAAATAAACATGTATTTATGATATTGCACTTTTTGTGGAAACGCCTAGATATATGCGCTACCTGTTGTCCATATGTACCAGGTTTTAAAGACACTGCTCTCACAAGATAAAGGCCAGTAATTTTCAGGTTCCAGAGTTATTAATGAAAGTATAAATTATCCATTATAGCGCCACCTAGTGTCTGTAAAAGTGTGTGTGTGTGTGTGTGTGTGTGTGTGTGTGTGTGTTTGGTCTGGCTTCCAAATTCTTTCATTTACTGTCTCTGAAGAAACTCAATTTGGTGCTTGCACCTCTAGATATGACCTAAGCTTTTTGCAGCTTCTTTACAGAAGAGCCTCTCGTGTATGTTTTTTTTTTTTTTTACAGTCTATGGTTATGAATCACATCTTGCGAATCCCATCCTCTTTGTGGTATCATGCATCAACCTTCTGAACATATTAACAAAAGGAGATTCATTTATTTTGTCCAAGTACAGAAAGACTGAACAACACTACTAATGCTGCTTCTACTTCCAATACATTAAACACCAGTGTCTTTATGGTATATCTTTGAGGTAAAGTCTGTCATTTTATGATGTTTGAGTGGCTCTAGCTCAAGTCTGGGAACTTGCCAAATCCAGTAGACAAACCCGTTTCAAACATGAGCCTCTTGAAAGACCTCATTCATTCCACCCTTAAAATGCTCTATGCAACAGCAGCCGCCCAAACAGTGTATTCATTGCCTTTGCCATTGTATTTCTCAAAAAGCAGTTCTACAAGTGTTTTAACGGTCACTGCAGTATGTTAGGTGAAGCTGAGCTACACTCTCAAGTTAGCCAGTGTTGCTTACTGAACATTTGGAGTATGCTGTAAAATTATATTCATCAGTACTGTAACATGCTCTTTAAATTTTACAATATATTTCAGACAACATACTCAAAGGTTACCATTGCAAATCCCCCGAATGTATATTAGACTGAAGCAAGCAAAGAACTAAAAACAGAGGCTTGGACTCTTCAAAGACTATACATTTTTAAATGCGATGGCATCTCCTTTAATGTGGCTGCACACCACTGAATTGCTACTGCTACATAACCTTTTTCTTTTAACATCAAGATGTGAGCCATCGTTAAAGTTATTACAATTTTATGAAAACTGGCAAGAGTCTAGTGTAAGAATACAGCAGAGTCACAGCTGAGAAGAACAATTTATTGACTGACATGTTTGAAGAAAAAAAAAAAATATATATATATTGATGCAGCATTTCACCTATACATGACCAGGTTCTGTTTATCAATAATACATGAACTAAAAAAAAAAAAAAAAAAGATTAATAAAATGGGAGCAATTACCAGCAGCTTTCTGAAGAGATTTAATCCTTATCTGGAATACCAGACATCATCCTTAAAGTACTGAATCAATATTGACTGATGTTGTGGGCACTAAGATCTTCCACAAGACTGATGGAGAAAAAAAAAAAAAAAAAAAAAAGAGGATCAGAACGTAGCACCAAACATCCTCGCTGCCTTTGCCCTCAGACAGCTTTGCGATGATATTCCGGAGGTGCAACCTCATAGTCACTTGCACTGAACAAAGACGATGAATTCTTCACCAAATACCTAAATTGAGCATAAAAGTCAGTTACTTTCTGCAAGTAATATATAAAGATCCATTTTTAAATAAATTGATCTTAAAGGTGGGGTATGTATTTTTTCAAAAACACTTTAGAAAACTGAGTCGGGCCGAGTACCAAAACAAACTTGTAGCCAATCAACAGTAAGGGGCGTATCTACTCATGATGCCGAGGAGAGAGCGCTCAGTGCACATGACGGACATTAGCCGAGTGATGACAGAAAGATAGAGATTGCGGATAAAAAACAAAAGAGGAAAACGTCTGTGGAACAAAAGGAGGCTTACACCGTGTCTACACCTGTCGTGCCGCAACAGCTAAAGTCTGTCTACACTGGACGCAAAAAAAACAACTGTTGAAAATCATTTGAAATGTGTCAATACTTCATAAATAGGCGTATTTATGATATGCCTATTAATGATGTATAGTCATGTCCAAAAATATCAGCACCCTTGGTAAATATGATCAAAGAAAGCTGTGAAAATTAATCTGCATTGTTAATACTTTTGATCTTTTATTTAAAAAAAACAAACAAAAAAAAAAAATCTAACCTTTCATTGGATAATAAGAATTTAAAATGGGGGGAAATATCATTATGAAAAATGTTTTTCTCTAATACATCGGTCACAATTAACAGCACCCTTTGTTCAATACTTTCTGAAACCTCCATTTGCCAGTTTAACAGCTCAAAATTTTCTCCTATAATGCCTGATGAGGTTAGAAAACACCTGACAAGAGATCAGAGACCATTCCTTCATCCAGAATCACTCCAGACCCTTTAGATTCACAGCTCCATGTTGGTGCTTCTTCTCTTCAGTTCACCACTCATTTTCTATAGGGTTCAGGTCAGAGGACTGGAATTGCCAGCAGAAGCTTGGTATTGAGCTCAGTGACCATTTTTGTGTTGTTTTTGAGGTTTGTGTTTGGATTATTGTACAGTTGGAAGATCCAAACATGGCCCATTATAAGATTTCTAACAGAGTCAGTCACTTATTGATTTTTCATCTGTTGGTATTTGATCGAATCCACGATGCCATGCATCTAAACAAGATGTCCACAACCTCCAGCAGAAATATAGGCCCACAACATCAAAAATACAGCAGTATATTTTGTTGTACACATGGGGTACTTTTTATCCCTGTGTTCACCAAACCCATCTTGAGTGTTTGCTGCTAAAAAGCTCATTTTTTAGTTTCATCTGACCATAGAAGCCAGTCCCATTTGAAGTTCCAGTCGTGTCTGATAACTGAATATGTTGGAGTTTATTTTTGGATGAGCGAGGAGAATTTCTCTTGAAACCCTCCCAATCAACATGTGGTGATGTAGGTGCTGTTTGACCATTTTTTTTTTAAGGTTTTCTGACCCCGACACAACTATTTTCTGCAATTCTCCAGCTGTGGTCCTTGGAGAGTCTTTAGCCACTCAAACTCTCCTCACCGTGCATTAGGACGATACAGACACACGTCCTCTTCCAGGCAGTTTCGTAACATTTTCTTTGAATTGGAAATTCTTAATTATTGCCCTGATGGTGGAAATGGGAATTTTCACTGCTCTAGCTCTTTTCTTAAAGCCACTTCACTAATTTGTGAAGCTCAATTATCTTTTGCTGTGCATCAGAAATATATTCTTTGGTTTTTCTCATTGTGATGGATGATTAAGGGAATTTGGGCTTTGTTTTCCCTCCTGTTTATATTTCTGTGAAACAGGAAGCCATGGCTGGATAATTTCATGTTCATAATCACGCTGGTGTGCTCAAAATTGTGAATATGAATGGGAATATACTTCAGAGATATTTTACTCATAAGAATTTCTAGGGGTGCCAATAATTGCATCCAACGTGTATTTGAGAAAAACATTTATTTCATAATGATATTTCCCCCCCATTTTAAATTCTTATCCAATGAAAGGTTAGAATTTTGTGAATTTGTTTTATAAAAGATCAAAAGGATTAACAATGTAGATTAATTTTCACAGCCTTCTTTGATCATATTTACTAAAGGGGCCGATATTTTTGGCCATGACTGTATAAATGCGGCAGCAGTTTACTGTCGGGGATTTGTCATGTCTGCTTACTTTAAAAAATCTTGTAGGTAGCTGAGAAGCAGGGCCAGACTCTTCTCATCCAGAGGTGTGTAGGCCAGCATTGCGCCAATTCTCACTGTCAGAGGACACAGAAGAGGCTATAAATCACTAATAATGTCAATTAAAACATCCTCTGAGATACAGACACTGATTAAGGATTACTTTAAGCTTTGAGGATGTGATTATGGGCATGGATTAATATGCATCTTCCTATAACAACTTCGTAGCATTCGAAGCTCACATTTAACATTTTGTTTTTTCTAAAATATCTGAAATTGACTGGTTGCTCTGATTTTAAAGGTACAATTAGGTTTCAAAATATAATTAGCATTCAAGTTCATACCAAAAAGCCTCAGCAGGTGTGGCGCTCCGTAGATCTTCGACATGGATGTATCTGGATGGTTTGCTAGGATCTCTGCATACTGTGGCCTCTCAAACTTGTAGAGGAGCTGCGTGCCCAGCATGACATTGAAGTACTCGCGGATTCCAGCAACCACCTCATTCACAGCAAATTCCCTGAGTAGAGATCAAGTATCTCTTTAGAAACTCTCTCTACATCTTATTTGTGAATTTCTACAACAGAGATGATTTACACAACAAATGAATCATTTGTACAATGGTGATTTCAACTAACTGGATAAGAATATTATTTTTACATATGGCATACAAACATACTTGTTATCAGAGTTTCCTCTTGATTTCTTGTAAGTTGCATAGTCCTCAAGGACATCATCTACATTCTTTTTTGCAGGCAAGTGAAAAAGCTAAACAAAAAAGAAATAAAACCACAAATATTTTCACAATGCACATTAAGGCATGTTCATACCATGTCAGAATTAGCGTAATTACAAGATTAAGACTTGTAAAAAGTTAATGTCTTCATAGAACTCAATTACAACCTGTAAACTCTGTGGAAGTCTCAACAGTAAAATGTAGTTCAGTAGTTACCTTTGTAATATTTTTGTTCAATAATGCATGCATAAAACTAATGACTAACGTTAATGTCTGAATAATGCAGTAATCTAAAAAATAAAGAGACCAAAAACACTTTAACGTGACTAGCACATAGTTAAATACATTTAATGTCCTACTAAAACTATACGTTTTACTATACCTGATGGATTGTAGTTTTGTCTATTATTTGATTACTCATATTACAAATTAATTTTACTTTAAAGATTATTTTCGCTTCTATTATATCTTGCCAAGATTATATCTTGCTAATATATATATATATATATATATATACACACACACACACTTAAACGCAGGTCGCCCAAGAATTCCATAATTCCACGTCACAGATTGTCATCTAGAAATTTCGCTAATTACGACATGGTGTGAAGTTGAACTTACCATTATATTTCAAAATTCAAAATTTAATTGTACGACCAATTTATGCAGATATCCAGGAAATTTTCTGCAAATGTGCAGCTGGAAAAATGGTTCATCATATAAATGTGTAGTTGCTGCTTTAGACAGCATTCTGTAGTTTAATTATTATGCAATAAAGTTGGATGAAGCATGGGAGGATGTTTGTCGTTACCTGCTTCTGTCTAGTGATCAGGTCCCAGTCATCTACCAGCCACGGTTTTAACTCTTCAGGAATTTTTACCTTCACTTCTACTCTGTTAATGAAAGTCTCCTCCTGCATGCAAACCCAGTTTTGGAGTCAAAAACAGCCTCACTTTAAACTTCTGTTAAAACACAAACTCTAAATAATTTAAACAGGCTTTGAACTGACATACACTCTCCACAGTTGGGTCAACACGTGCCCTCTTCTTGCGTGGGGGGTGAGGCATGTCCCCAGTGCTAGTGCCCTCTCCAGCACCTGGTGCTGAGAAGCAAACAAGACAAGAGATTGTTATCAGTTAATATTCAATGACTCCAAACCACAATGTATAATAATGTATGAATTTTATTGCATCTGCTTAAACGTTTTGACAAATACAACTTAGAGAACAACATGACGTGTGTAAACTAACTGTGAAACTCTTTAAATGGTTATTTAAATACATCTATACTCAGAAGGTTCAGTCAAACTGCTTTGACTGGCAGTTCAAAATACATCAGTATTTGCATAGGGAATTGGAACTTACTCTTTTGCTTCTTGTTCTTTGTTTTTCTGGTAAAACGAATAGAAAGTCCATGGTTAAATATGCACCAGTTAAACAGGAGTTTGCAGTTTTGACAGTTTATTTAAAAAAAAATCTAGATGAGGCAAGAAGCAGAGTTCATTTGAGGGCACTTCAAACAGTAAAAGCTGACAAAGTAACACTCACACATCTACATTTTTTTGCTGCACAGCAGCGATTTTCTTGCTCGGTGCGACACCCCTCATCCTTCCCTCAACATAATGGTCTCTGAAAAACAATATTTTGCATTAAAACTTTTCTCATCAAAAGATAAACATGCATCACAGACTGCATAAACCATTTCTTGATAACAAAATATAATAGGGATATAGAAGCGTTATGTGCATTAATCAACTGATTTCTTTTAAAGATCCATTTTATGCCACGTGTTCTTTCTAAACTTTATTACTCACTGATTTGCCTTCTGAAGCTCTTTCTGTTTCTGCAGGTTACTGTCCACATATTTGAGCACACGGCTTTCAGGAACCCATTCGTCCCAGCTAGAAACAATTGTACACACATTCTTAGAATTAGGTGACCAACTCACATGGTAATTGGCAGAAACTACATTAACCATTTTAACTTATATAACAGGGATTTTAAATGCGTCCTAACTACCACTGAATTTTCATCCATTCAAACCAGCATCTTGAATACATAACTTACTTCTTATTCCATCCACTGTAATGAATAAAGTATTTCACTTGTTTGTCCTTGATATTGATTCTTACACACTGTGAGGAAAGACAAAATATGTATAAACATCCAAATCATCTTTCAGAGGACGACAGTTCAAAAATAATAAAATGACTAATACAATTTAAATAATGTTGAACATTAAAATAATCTGGGGGAAGAAAACAGTCCATTCACATGAAAATAAATGAGGATGACAAAACATCTTTTACACTGAGATTTAGAAAAAAAATGGAAGCTGTGCCTATTTTATTCAACTTAATACAGAAAACAATATCAAAAGGCATAAATCCTTATCTACAAAACCACTAAAAAAGGAAATTTCCTTCATGCTATTGCTACCAAAAAATATATTTTAGGCTATATTAAATATTAAAATGGGCTTTTGAAGGATGCAAAACGGCATGGATGACTCAGACAGATACCTTAGCTTCGTATAGCAATGGCCCATGAAAGCACAGCACTCGTTCACCTGAAACACATCAGAAACATTAATGTGTAATGAGGTCCACAGGTACACAAATAAAGAAAGCGTTTAATTATATGAAAACGTGTATAAACACGATAATGTTCATAGTGTATATTTTTAATATGCATTCAAAAGTCATAACACAAAACAAATTTAAAAACACATTAATATAAGTGTTCATTGTAATTTACCAATTTCTGCCTGCTTATTTAAAATCAAAACATAATTTGCATTTCTATTAATTAATACCAAATGAAATCTTAGCTTAAAATGTTTCCGCAAGTTTTAATAAAACGCCATTTAGTCATGTTTTCTGTGTGTATATAAAAATGTCATACAGCCAAGTTTGATTTGTCAGTCAAAGCCTCGGTTTACTCTCCGTGTTTATTATCAGCTCATTACGAATCGAAAGACACGATCCTTTGTTCAATGAATCGAAGCAATTAATTCATGAACTAATCATTTAGACGGTCACTGACACTGTACCATGTTCAAAAAGATTCGATTCCGAAGAACGCTTCGTTCAGTAACCGGACCTCTCTCGTGGTTGTTTAATGAGTTGAAGCCTCTATTGCCTCATTAGCAACATAAATAATTTAAAACAGCTCTAAGCTTACATTCCTAGCATTGTGTTATGAATGGCAATATATGACCATTCCCGCCAGGACTTCAATGCTATAACGAGAGCTTCCTGTAAACAAGGCCTGCTACAAGCTAATGGGCTACATAGACAACAGCTAATGTTTTGTTGCAGAAACAAGCAGCTGTGTGCATGTATAAAGACTGCTACATATAACAGAAAGCACTAACGTGCAGTCGTGCATGCGCTTGACTGCTGATAAACAAATCTGCACAATTCATAGAAAGCAATTAGCACTGCTCTGCTAAAACTGCTTTTCTGTACACATCTTGCTGTGCACACGCGCCATTGTGCGGTGGCAGCGCCCGCTTCCTTTGCGCGGCTGAATGAGAGGATACGCCGAGCAACTGAGGACTCCGTTAGAGCAGACAAAGCTTTCCTATGGCGAATCTTACCTTCTTGAAATTTAGGTTTAGGGTCCTGTTTAGGCGCCATTCACAGATTAAACAATAAAAATAGCTGGAAAATCAAATCCAGGCATTGCCAGCTCCGATTTAATTCACACAGGGTGAAGGCGCCGCGCTGCGTTTCTATGACGCACTTTTTTGGCGCCCCTGTCAGGTGACTCCCATAATAAACACTATTTAACCAGCAGACCCTGTCGGAGCGTCACAAAATTTGTGCACTGCTCACTGAAAATCATTTAGAGCGGTATTAAATTTGTATTTGTATTGTATTCATATTTTTCGGATAGTTATTTGTGTTACATGTAAAATATAAATGTTCACAGTTGTAATAAATTATTATTTTATTGTAGGCTATATTTTTTGTCATTTTATACATATAAAAAGTTTTTGTTTTTTTAAGGTGGAAAAAAAAACAATGGGCATGTGTGTTCTTGAGTGTCTGCGTGTGGTGCAATGAATTTAGATTATTACAATATTATTTAAACAGTTTAAATTAAATTAACCATCAAAATATCTCTAATAGGCCCATAGTTCATAAATCTGCTCCATTTTATCAGATGGTCTTTCAACGAAATAGTCTTATATAGTTTTATAATTATTAGGACAATTAGCAATATTTTTTTATTATTTTTTTTTTTTCCAGTCCATCCTCTTTAAAATGATTTGCTGTGTACTCTTCAGAAAAACCCTTGTCCAGTTACTGACACAGGTTTGTTTAATGGGTTTTGGTGTACAAGGAATTCTTGTGATGTTCATGATATAGCATATTCCAGGTTAAACTGGATCTTAATTGGTGTATTGCAAAACAGATTACTTATCAAGATAAGACATTTATTATTCTAAATGTGTATACACCTTACGAATGCCATCATAATGAAGATGAATACTTAAATAGACTAGCTTTTATCAGTTCTTTTATTGAAAGTTGTACTATTTCCAGTGTGTATGTCATTGGGGACATGAATGCGGACATTTCAGACAGAAATTCATTATTTTCTAGTCATATTGTTCAGTTTTGCCAAGATAATCTCATTTTGTCAAGTGAAGTGTGTTTATCTGTAGATAGTTATACCTATGTTAATGAGGCTTGGACAATTGTATTAGTACAGCAGATGCACATGCCTCGCTGAGGGATATGAGTATCTTATATGATACAGTAACAACTGATCATATACCTGTGTCTATGGTGATAAATGTTGACTATTTCATAGCGATGTCTAATAATGAAAGTAATATCAATGAAGCAAAAATGGATTGGTCAGCACTTACAAAGGAGGACCTTTTAGCCTATTATGTAAGTACAGATAAATGCCTGAGTAATATTCGTTTACCTAGGGATGCAATGATGTGTAGCGATGTTAACTGTAAAGATGTAAATCATCAGAGGGATATCTGCTCAATGTATAATGATATAGTAAATGCATTGCATGGTTGTATTAAGCCATTTTTTAAATCGAAGGTATAATGAATAAGACTAGGCTTGGATGGAGTAAATATGTATCTGAATATCAGGCTGAAGCCCAGGAAGCTTATAAATTATGGGTTATGTCAGGTAGACCCAGACAAGGGCCTGAGCTTGAGTATAAGAAATCTACAAATTCAAGATATAAGTATGCTATTCGTTTCATCTGTAAAAATGAGCAAACCTTAAGGGCTGATTCTATGGCTATGAAGCTGCTAAATCATAATATTACAAATTTTTGGAAAGAAGTCAGAACTTTTAATAGTTGCAGAGTTTCTAGGGCAGAGAATATTGTGGAATTATGGAGACAACATTACTGTATTCTTTTTAATTGCATCCAAAATGAATTGTATAATGTGGACAATATTCAAGTTAATGATCCAATAGTGATTACGTCACGTGAAGTGGATCAAGCTATGAGCAAATTGCCTCAAAACAAAGCTAGTGGCCTAGATAATATTTCTGCTGAACATCTTAAGTATTGAAGTAAGAGGATAGCCCCTTTATTAGCTGTCTGTTTTACTGGCTTTTTGATTCATAGTGTGTTACCAGATTCAATGTTGTTTGTTTTGACAGTTATTAAAAACAAAGCTGGAATGGTAGGTAACCTAGATAATTATAGACCTATAGCCATAGCTAGGATCCTGTCTATCTGGATTTAAGGCTAAACATGGTACTGATCTTTGCATCTATGCATTAAAGGAAATAGTAAATAAGTATAGAGATAAAAATTCATCAGTTTTTATGTGTTTCATTGATGCATCTAAAGCTTTTGATCGGGTTAACCATGCTAAGTTATTTTTTAAAATGAGACAAAGAGGGGTGCCAGAATACATTGTGAGAATCCTGGTTTATTGGTATGCCCACCAGATGATGCGAGTAAAATGGGGCAATAAGGTCTCTGCCCCTTTTGGGGTTAATAACGATTCTGTCCCCAATTCTGTTTAATCTTTATATGGATGAGCTATCTGAACGTTTGAATGTCTGTAAAACTGGTTTTAGTCCTGTTTAGTCCTAGCAGTGCTGGTCTTCAACAGCTTTTAACTATGTGTTCTGATTTTGGTCTTGAACATGATATTTGAAAGGCAACGCCGTATGATTTATATGCAGGCGAATATACTTTTACGTAAGTTTAGTTTCTGTTCAGATGAAGTGAAGGTGTCACTTTTCAAAGCATACTGTACAACACTTATACTGCTCATTTGTGGTGTAACTACAGAGCATCTAGTTTACAGAAGCTGCATATAATGATGCAATGAGAATCTTACTACGGAGACCTAGATGGCATAGTGCAAGTGAAATGTTTGTGAGTGCAAGAGTAATCACTTTTAAAGCACTGTTACGAAATCTTATGTATAGATTTATCTGCCGGCTTAATGCTTCTAAAAATGAGATTATTGTGGGTTTATCAAATATAAGGGTTTGTACAAGTATTAGTAAAAGCTGTGGAGACAGTGGTATTGCTGTATTTTGTAACTCTTTATGTCTGTGTATGGGTTGTATATGTTGTCTATTGTCTTTTTTAAATCTGGACCTTGAGTCTGTAATAAAGTTTGATTGATTGATTGCAGATGTGAAGTTCTCCCATGTATGTAGCATTTGAAATATGGTCAGAAGTGGACTATATCAATAATGATTTATTCATATTATGTCAATACACAACTGGGCATATGCTTCTGTTTTACAATATTTTAGTATTTGAAAAGACAGCCTGTTGTTGTTTTAAGTCATTTCCAAACATGCATACATTTGTTTCATTTTTCAGTTTAACAAAAGATGACATTGTCTAAATTACAGAAAGACCCATCATTTTCAGCTTAATCCTTCATTGGTTCTTTAACGCAGTCAATAAATTCCATCTCTCTAAAGAATAATTATTGATGCAACTAAATGTAGGCTAATAATAATGTATTACTGGTAGTAGTAGTAGCAATAATAATAATAATAATAATAATATATCGTTTTATAATAAATTGTCAAAAAAGAGAGAAAAATATATATATTCTATATACACATATAATATATACATATATATATTTTGCATATAAATTATTATTTTCTCATTTTAATATCGTGGCATGGTTCATGCATGCCTCCCAGATTTCTGAAAAGACCTCTTTAATAACCAAGGGGCAATATTTGACAAACAATTTTTCAGTTTCTTTCTCAATGCCCTTCTGGTAAGACAATATATAAACGGATTTAAGCAACTATTAGTATGAGCTAAGCAAACAGTCACGGGGAATACATAGGTATGAACAATATAATACGCCTCATCCCAGTGAATCACGTTCAACTTTACCAAAACACCCCAAAATGTAATTGCGTGGTTCGGCATCCAGCAAAGAAAGAATGAAAGAACCACAACTGTGATAGATTTAGTGACTTGAATCCTGCGCTGTGAATGACTGTTATTCATATTTCGCTTTCTCACAAATCTCAGAAGCAACAAATAGGACACGGAAAGGGTCAACATGGGCAAAACAAAAGCAACCAGGATTTTTTGCAAATGATAAAATGCTAGCCAATAATGTCCTGCAGGAAACTTCAGTAAGCAGAGCTTCTCTCCAGCCACGTTGGTCACAGTGGAGAAAATAGACGTCGGCGCGGTGGCGACGGTAGCAAAGACCCACAAAAATGCGCAAACCCATTTGACAGAGCAGGATGTTGGCGGACGGACCCTGGTCTTGGTGGCTGAAGCCACGGAGCAGTATCGGGTGATGCTCATAGCAGTGAGGAAGAAGACGCTGGCGTACATGTTCATCACAGTGACCGACAGTATGATCTTGCACATGGCGTCTCCAAACGGCCAGCTGAAATCCAGAGCGGTATCCACAGCCCAAAACGGCAAAGTCAGGACGAACTGGAGGTCTGTGACAGCTAAATTAATGACGAAAACATTAATGGTGGTGCTCTGTCTGCAGTGTTTCACTCTCATGATGAAAAGGACGAGCGAATTCCCAACTAAGCCTATTGCGCACACGAGAATGTACACCACTGAGATCATGATCCTCAGGACCGGGCTCCTGTCCGCGGTCACGTCTATGTCCTCCAGATTTCCAAATGTGACATGACCCTGAGGGGTTCGGTTAAACACCCTGCTGCTGCTGCTGTTGAAAGGGTCACCCATGGTTAAGCATCCAATAGCGCGTTCCAGCTGCGCTCAGCTGTGTTGAAGAGGCTTTCTCAGCGGTTTGCCCACCAGCCGTGAGCTTCTACATATATATTCATAGTTTTGGTATTTCCCGCCCTTGCAGAGCAAAGATTGGCTGGAGAGTTTTGACATGTATGTCAGCTGGTGGGAATTGTGGGGGTTTAAACCCTTGGGAATGCGGGAGGGGATTTAAATACATTTTTATACGCATAAGTAGGTCTATATCTGGGTTTCAAGTGGGGTTCCAAAACATTTTTAATGATAACAAAAGTTAGATTACAATTTGGGCGCGAATTTCTCTTGGCATAAAGAGATGCTCGCGAAGAGTAACAGCGGCAGCGATGTAACCATGACAACAGTAAGCTTCTCAATTACATTCACGGTATCATCATTCGATGAAGCAGTAACAACTATTATACATTTTTTTTTTAACTATTATACATACACTGAAAAAAAGTTACATTTACTTAATTTGCACACAAATTTGTAAGTAAAATCAGACTTTGGTAAAATTTAAGTATGGAATTAAGTAAATCTACTTAAACTAACTTATGTAAAATTAAGTAAATTTAACCTGGCCAGTTAGAAT
Source organism: Onychostoma macrolepis (assembly GCF_012432095.1). Taxonomy (NCBI): domain Eukaryota; kingdom Metazoa; phylum Chordata; class Actinopteri; order Cypriniformes; family Cyprinidae; genus Onychostoma; species Onychostoma macrolepis. Next base: position 12,034,500 of record NC_081172.1, on the reverse strand, counting down.
TTGATGAGTAATTTCTTCTTAGTTATTATAAGTTTACGCTGCAATACTAAAGTACATTTCACTTAGTTAGGGTTTGCAAACTCTACTCAAATAATGTAACAACATATTTTTGCAGCATGTGGTTCACTTACAAACATGTAAGTAAGCAAGCAAGCAAGCAGACAGCTTATTATCCTTTTTAAGATAATATATCTATTCAATAGAGTAATTACCCAAATAAACACAGAGACCTCAATACTTGGTACACAATACACAATGACAGTATCAGTGGGTAGTGTTTGAGTATGAATGGGTCATTTTGAGTTGAGTCACAAAGCAGTACTAAACCTAACAACAAAATCAAACATAAAACAGGGTAAATACAACTTGAAAGCAGTGAAAAACTTTAATTATTCGTGCCCCAATGCATGATGGGAATAATGGGATCATAACTTTCATATTTACTTAAAGATTAAACAAACATTTCCAAATAAAATTTACTTAGCTTAAGCTTAAATTGAGTACTAATATAGAATTTACTCTTTATTTTTTTAAATTATTGGCTGAACTAAATTAATGTAGAAGTTACATTTGTTTTTCCGTAGTATTTACAAAATAATTTTTATCAGTGTAGACAGCACCTAAACTCGGATGAACCTCAACAGTACCCCTAAAATATAGAAATAATGGAATATCACAGAAAAATACGCTGTTTAAAAAAAAAAAATATATATATATATATATATATATAACTCTAAAACGCAATGCACCGCAAAATTCAAATTACAATAAAAAAATCCATAAAAATAGGGCAGATGTTTTACGTGTAGAGATCTTCAACTGAAAAAATCCACAGTATAACCTTGTATGACTTTGACAATATTCCCATATTTATGTTTGAAAGTAGTTTAGAAATCTACTAGTCCTTAAACTTTTTATAAAACATCAAATGTATTTCTATACACATAATTACAAATATAAATACTAATTTAATTATTATTAGTAAAATCTATTATATGAATACATAATATATAAATATATCAAAAAGTGCTTGTGCTCACTACGGTTGTAACATTTTGCGCATTCGTGATGAACAATTACTCATAATTAATATCAAATTAATCAAGAAAATCTGCTGATTTAGATGATACCAGCTTTTCACAAATCAAATTATAAATTGATTTGACAAATTTTTGTCTTTTTTAAACATAGGCTACTTTTAATTTCTGTGTGACAGTGATTTAGCACCTGCAACGTATTTCTAAGAGTTTAAAATGATATTTAATAACTCACCCCATGCACACCTGAGAAATAAACTTTTTCTCATTGTTAGAGCTGATTTCATTACACCCTGAAAATAACCTTCATTCTGCAACCACAAACAAGGGGTCAAACAAAAAGACCAAAATACAGATAAGACAGAAATAGAAAAGATTTAATGTATTTGTTTTATTACAGCTAAACCGCTCTCTACATAAACAAGTAACATTCATTAAGTAAACAATGTATCCCAATTCAAATAATAAATAATTCATATAATATTTTGTACAAACTGGTATTGGTTTCCTGTACATTATGATTTCTCTCATAGCGTACCATACAGTAAGAGAAGAACTTAAGGCAGAGAGTTCATACTTGCCAGTTACTGGTACAGCTATAACAGACTGACTGTCTAGTGGTATATTTCAAGGACGTAGCGGATCAGTGGGCACATGAAATGTATGATTTCAGTGCAATGTCGATTGGGAGATTTATGTAGAATGACGGCGGTCTAAAATTTTGTGTGCTATCAAGTAACTCAGTGCAAAGGTAAAAATATATAAATTAAACAAGCATGGGTTCAATCAATCCAATTGTTAATTTGCAACACTGAAGACAAAAATCACTCATTTAGAAAGGTTAGCGGACTCTTTCGTGTACTGGCTGTCATCAAGAGATTAAAAGTATGCTAACGTTCATCCAGGCCTAACATTAGCTGTTCCACAACCTTTTTTTTAATGCACGAGAATCAATGACAAACAGCTGTCACATTACAGTGCAGCCAGAGGATGTGCACACGCAGCTGGCTTTTATCCTGTTTAATTTCAACCAAAGTTGAATGTGACACAGCAAGTATGATTGTGGAATTAATGCCTCAGATGTCTCATATAGTACAAATATGAGAGAAAGAGAGACAAGGACACGTAATTAGCTACTTGTACAATGCAACACAAGTGTTAAGAGCTCTTGAAATAATTACGAAATAAATGCAGGAAAGTAATGCGTGATCAAACAAATAGTAAAAATATAATATATAGTTAAAATAAATAAATTCAATTTTAAACAGACAGCACAGATTATGTTGCAATAAGGTCACCTTCCAAGCACAATTTGAAAATCTATAAATCGTAGCCCACCTGAAGCCCAAACCACACAGACTTCGAGAAAATGACATTTCATACATGCCGTTCTCGACATTTAAAATGGAATAACGACATTCACAGGAGACAACACCAAATGGAAATGGCAAGTGCGTTTAGCCATTTTAACACAAAGCTGTCAACTGGCGTTCGATAGCTGGAATCTTGGGACCAAATGTGGATCCTAAGGTCTGCTGGCGAGGGATATTACACTTCTGTAAGGTTCCTGTCTTGAGGAAATAATTAACATCTGCACTACGGCTACTGCAACACGGTTCTGGTTATTTTTCTGTCATATCTGCAACAAACTAAATGAGGTATGCTATAGCGTCTGATACCCTCAGCGCTGTTTTTGTGAACCACACCTCGTCTTTTGAGGTTTAGTTCAGACAAACAACAAAGGATACGAGATCGTGAAAAAAAAAAGTACAAGAGTTTACCTCAGGTACTAACCAGCAAATCTGGGCACTGAAACCAAACTCCACTTCTTACATACTTAATGTGGTGATGGATGAGAAAGAATGTGCAACTGGAATAAGACGTGACCCTCTGTCGACTCTTCAAGCATGTCGTGGCTAGATTCTGTATTGGCATAAGGGAATGCTTCTGTACAGCATACATCCTACATAACTTAAAAGCAATAATAAATTACCTGCACAGGATAATGGCATTAAATAACGTGATGCTCCCTCGCTGATCAAACAATGGCTGAGGGAAAGAGTCTTAGAAAATAAAATGATAATGATGACTGCCATTCTATTACTTTGACTGAAATAATTATTTGAAGTGAAATAAAATAGCAAAAAAGTATAAAAGGTACAGAATAAGATAATCAAGGAACAACACACAGAGCAGTGAAAAACATCTTCAGTATCCATGGAGAAAATACCAACTGAAGTCACTCACTGGGTAGGCAGCGTCCTATTGTTTATATACAAAAGTAAAACTGAAAATAGATTTTTCTTCTCTGTACACAGCAATTTTATTCTTCTCTTTACAAAAGTCTTTGTTCTCTTTTTTTTTTTTCCTCCGCACCTTCCATCCCATTCACATCTAAATCCGATCACGAGTGCACAAAGCTCCTTCAGTGTCCTCCCGTTGTTTGTGATAAAGGCTTGTCCGTTTGCGGGACCCCCGGTGTGGTCAGTCCAGTGAAATGACGTCAGGGATGGAGCCGTATATTACGGATGCGGCAGCGTCGGAGCGCGAGCGGGACACGTTGCTGTGTGGGTGGCTGTCTCTCAGACTGCTGGAGGACACCAGACTGCTGCTGCTTCCGCTGCTGCTGCCCCCGCTGCCATTGGCTGGTACTAGCGAGCTGCTCGCCGGCGTCCCCGACTGCTCCAGGAAGAGCTGAGAGGAACCGTAGGGCATGAAGCGGTTCAGGAGCAGCTCGTGGTCTTCTGACGCTGATGCAGAAGCCGAGGCTGCGGCGGCAGCGGCCATGACCATGTTATAATGCTGCAGAGATGATAGAGATGAACAACTTAAGGCTATGCTGATGTTTAATTAAAAAAGTTCTCTCTCAGTCAGATATAGGCCCTAGTGTATCTAATCCATCTAGTTTGGCACCAGATGTGGTTAAACATAGATCAGTGTTACTCATTGCGTGGCTCGCCAAGCTTTAATTTGAGGCTCGCATGGCAGTAAATAATACGATGATATGATCAATACAGAGATTTCATAAAAACATTCAAAAGAAGCAGGGCTATAACATAACCCATTAAAAAACTCACAACATGTCTACACCAGACGCGAACGTCGTGGTGCAATGCGGCAAAATGACAATAGAACCCATTATAATCAGGGCTTTATGATTTCCGCGATGCGAAAAATGCGGACGGAATCGCGGAATCTAGTTATACAAACAGAATTTACTGTATAACGTGGAATGTCATTGAATTTGTCGAAGTTTGGAAGAATAAATCAAAAGTAGGTCATTATACAAATCAAATCGCGATATGGACTAGTATCTGTAAATATTAAGCTGCAAAAATACCATTTAAATATGAATCCTGCGTACGCGTACACACAGTTTCGTTTACTACACACATTTACTATACAACAGTGTTTTCAGTGTCTGCCGTCTCGCCAAATGCGGAAATACATGAACAACAATCAGTGTCTGCTCTATTACAAATAATTTATATTTAAAAAAATACCCAAAACAGCGGAATTACAAGATGGAAATATAGACTAGAAAGATATTTAAACTTGCTCTGCCCTTAAGCACATGACATTGACTCACTGCGGAGTTTTGGCAATCTCTCCAGCTCTTAACGTCAAATGTTGGTTAGATACATGATGGGCTAATGTAGAAGCAAATAACTTTTAAAAATAACCCCTTTGTATTGCATTGCATATTGTATGTTCAGGGATGACAGATGGATAAGCAGAAATGCTGTTTATGACTGGATGTAACTTTTGATACTTTGCGGTAAAAGTGGCTCTCCTATTGACTTATTGACTTGTCCTATAAGTGCGGCTCTCATGAAAAAAATAGTGAGGACCACTGACATTGAGCACAATGCTGCCCTCTAGCTGCTGTTTCAGAGAGTAAACCTACCTGGTGATTGTCCCCTTGTAAAAATGAGAAGAAATTCAGATCTGTAGAACAAGGGAAAAAAGTTGTTTGGTATAAATGTGTTTAATATTTTTACAAAATATTAGTAAATTTCAAAATACTGTTTTTACTGCATTTGTGATTTTAAAAAGCAACTGTAGGAAGCATAAAATACATTTTAAATTCTTTCAAAATGTTACAGACCTCAAACTTTTGAACGGTAGTGACAACGCAGGCAAATGCACAATACAAAAAATATTTTATTGTTGAAATGCTGACAATACCTGAGAGGTCACTGGGTGTGTGGTAGTAATGACGGTAGTCCTGGATGAGAGGAGGTGGCGGAGGGATATAGTTTGACTCTATTGCTGGCATGCTGGGAGCTCGTGCCAATGGAGACGCCTGATGATGCAGATTTAACACACTGCAGCAAAATAACATCAAATAATTAGAAAAACTAGTCAGATATTAAGAAACAAATACAATGGCTCCAAATATTATCAAAACAATAATAAAACCACATTTGAACGTGAATTTATATGACAAAATATAAATCAAACTGGCATTTATAACAACTCATTCACAAATACACTTTTTAAAGCATTTCACAAAAACATTAGTTGGGTTTTAAATGTTAAAACAATAGATATTCTGTTCAAAATAAATTCTCACCCTTTGTTGGCAGGCGGGGAGGTTGGTGATAGAGATGGACAGGCTCTTTTAGGTGGAGGCTCGTCATTATCTTCCTCATCTGAGGAGCTGTCCAGCGTCAGGTCAATCACTTCCACTTTCTTACTGCTACTGCTATGGGACGAACTGTTTCTGTGGTCTGACATAACTGACCGACACGAGTCTTAAAGACAGAAGCATAAAAAAACAGACCTTGAATCACTATGTATTTTATTATGTTTAATACTGTACCATGCAAATGAGTCAAATTTTTTACTACAGGACTGAGACACAACTGTCTATTGTCTCCATAACTCATAACAAATATAACAGTCTTTGTTGTAATACCTTCAATGCCATTTGACGAGGCTGACACTTCCTGTACCACCTTCTTGGATCTCATAGGAGCCCAATTTCCATCTTCTTTAAACTGGATCTCATCACAGTCCACACAACTGCTCAGGATCTCCATGAACAACCTATACAGAAACACACATACCTTTAAAAAAAACACAACTTTCCCAAGACTTTTCCCATTTTGCCAGCATAAAGCACTTTTTTTTCCAGTAAGGATGCATTAAATTGCATTGAAATGAAAGAGAAAGTAAAGATGTTTATAATGTTTTACTCTATTTTAACAAATGTTTTAACAGCTCCAAACTTTTGAATGTCAGTGATAAATGCTTATACACATTAGGAAATGACTGGTACTTCAAAAGAAAAAAAACAACAAAAAACAATAACAGAAGTGTTTGTAGATTTCAGATGGCCCACAATCACAGGTATAAAAGGCGAGAGCAGCACTGACCCATCAATAATTAGGTGCTCATATGGGGCTTTCTTGTCGCAGACAGGACACACCCAGGTGGGTTTCTTCTCATTCATTTGGATGTAGAGCGTAGCATCAAAGCACTGCAGATGTGAGCAGGTGAGCGCTCGACAGGGAATCATCAACCGCATCTTTCCGAGCTGTTCATTTACACACAGATGGACACACATGTCAGCATACATTATATGGTCACATACTGCTCTCAAATTTTATAACTGAATGATGATTATACAGTAGTATCTTATTTCCAGACTGCTAGCTTGTGGTTTATTCTCCATCGCTTAAAATTATTAAACTGACAAAGAACACAATATGGGAAGTCAGAGAGTCATAAGCAGGGCTCAGTGGCATTGGTGAAAATAAAAAGTTTCATTATTCTGACAAAATGATTAATGCAATTGTATCCGAAGGAACATTAAAAGGTTTAACAGAACCATTTGAAGAGAATAAAATCTTTATTCAGGGTCGAGGGTCCATTACACACCGGACAGAGCAACGAGACTCGCAGACTGGTGGTGGCAATCTCACTGTCAGGGTCGGCGGTAAGCTTTTCTTTGACTGAAGAGAAAACACAGAACATGGAATTAATCAGATCACTTGATTTACAACATTGAATATCTCTCGTCATATCCACACACACAGCTAACAAGTAGCTCAAGACAGATCTGTAACTTTGCAGGTTATTGGAAAAACATTTTATTTTGATAATCACTTAATTAAACAAAAAAGTGAAAATGTTCCAAAATACTTGAAGTGCAAGAAATTCAGCTATATAAAGGCTCAATTCAACTGTTAAGTCCAGAGTTAACTTACTAAGTGCTCTTGAGTGGTCTGGGTTTCTAATGCCTTTTGACCGTAGTCTCTGTAGCAAAACTGAGGAGGACTGCTGTCGGACCAGGTACACTGCCATGGAGTAACTCTGTATGGACAACGCAGTATTGAAAACACATTCTGGTGGTGGTTTTCAATTTTAAACCCTTCAAGAAATAGATTTCAAACAGATTTACATTCATTACCCTTCCGATTTCCGATGTCCATGACACAACAATGGTGTTGGGAACTGTTGTAGACAACCTAACCAGGGAGGTAATGTTGATGGGTCTGCTCGGCCGCTTTGGCTCCACTCCATTTTTGGTTGGGGGAAGATATCCCTGAGGACAACCACAAAAAGTCATTGAGTTCAGCACATAAAACATAAAACAAACTACCAGGGCTCCAGACTGCGACTAAAACGGTCGTATTTGCGACCAAAAATATTAATTTGCGAGTTAAGTTTTTGCTGAGGTCGCCAATGGCGACCATGTTCTGACTTAATTTTTTTCCCGATTGTTTTGCAATCACATCTTTTACGTCCACGTATTAAACTGAGACGATGCACATCAAAGTTTTAATGGAAAAAGGAGTTTCAAACAGTCCTCATCTCTGCCGAAATGCCTGCTAAACGCAGCTCAGTTGTGCAGTGCGAGAGATCAAAACGACGAGACGTGCAAAGTGAAAGTGCAGAAAAGCAGTGTCTATTTCATGCACAACCTGAACAAACTTCAACAGGTTAAGCTGTCCGCTGTGTGGATATTGGCAATATCGTTAACAATTCTCATTTATAATCATTACTAATATAGCTTCTTGTTATCAAGATCTTTAATCTATATGCTGAGTTCTGTAAATGCGTGAACTTCATATTAGCCTGTTTGCAGCGCACTTGCCATCCAGTAATCACAATAAGCCTTATGCTTTGTTACTTTTTAATAAACAAAGTATCAGCTTTAACATTCTGCCAAATTCATAAAATAAATATGGTTTTGGTGCTCTTTAATGTGGCAGGCGCAATTGCTTTAGCGCCTCAGTTCAAGCAGTAAGTGAACCCATTATATCTTTCTCTACTATAGTACGAAATGAATGTGAATTAACATCAAAAGGTAGGCTATTTTATAAGAGAGCCTACACTTATTGAAATGTCTCATGTAATCGCTCATTCTGTGTCAAACTGCGGAAATCTTGTAAAGCTTGTAAACAATGCCACGTAACAATACATTTACCTAACCACTGGCCATCCATTAGCTCATCAGTCAGCTAGAAAAATTATTATAAAGAGGAACATTTTGCTATATTTATTCGCTCTTGCATTTTAATATTTTTACTTAACCTGTTGTCTACATGATAAAAAAATGCAAGCTAAAGATAAAATTCAACACGTTCTATAAAATTGCATGTTACTAATAAAGAAAAACCGAATGGATGTGAGAGAGATTTGACAACATTTCTATAGGAAGCATTGAGGAGGAGCCCAAACTAACACTGTAAAAAGCGATCAGTTGACTTTTCTTTAAAAACAATTGAGCAAACCCAGGGCTCGCAAAAATCGCAGGGCTATTGTGTTTTCCAGTTGGGCTACCAAAATGCATCACTGCCCTGCCCGACAGGCTAAAAACTCTCAATTTACTTAATTAAAACTTTTTATGGCCTTAAATTTTATACATGTTAAATGGTATAAGAAAAGTCTTAATTATAATTTCAAGAGGTCTTACAGTTGGGGATGGAAAGACAAGAACCGCGATACAGCTGGATTAAACTTCAAAAGGCAATGATGTCATTGAATAAATATGAGCACTGCACATTTCAAAGTCAAAACACGGCACATATGTCTTTGTGAATGTGTCTCTGAAGGGAACCGTCTGTCCTCAGAAACATGTCCTTGGCATTTTCATTTCACCCTGCCTATAATGCCTGATAAAGCAGAATATGTGAGCGCAGTGCTGCTTTGTGTACAGCCGTTATCGGAGAAGCCAAGTATATATTGCTGCAGCCCGGAGACCTCCAAGTGGGAGGGACTTACGGCGCAAGTAGGTTGGGAGACCTCCAAGAGGGAGGGTAGGTTTAGGGTTGGGTTTGGTGTAGGGAATATTAACAAGTCCCACCAATTTGGAGCTGGCTCCAACCTCTGTTTATACCTATCTCGGAGAAGCCGCTATATTTGCTCCTAAAGCGCCACCCCATGGCAGAGAGTGAATTTGCATTTCCAGTGTGCCTATCTCATGTTTAAATCAATAATATTGACCCATGTTTTTATGCAGCAAACAGAGTTGTAAATGTAAAAGTTAACGTGCCTTCTAAAAATCTAAACAATTAAGACAGTAATATTTACGTATTAACTTAATATAATACGTTTGACTTGTCCCTTTTCATAAAAATGGTTTAAAAGCTGAAATGCCATTTTATAAGATTTTTTTTGTGTGTGAAGACTTATCTAAACTGTAAATCATGTCATTTTATGATTTAAAATGCTAACATAGACATTGTCCAACCCCACTCATACAGTATTCATTTTACTTGTGCAGCTCTTAAAAAGGTTAATAAATTGCCTTAAATTGATTTTTAAAAATTCTGCAGATACCCTGTAAATATTGAATTTTTTTATTTGGGCTAGTTAAATTAATATTTGTGCAACCAAAATCTGAAGAGTACCTGCCCGAAGGGCTACCAGGGATTTTGAAATTTTGCGAGCCCTGAAACCTGTTGCCTTAAAATGATTAAGTAAATAAACTTAATGCATAATTAAAGAAATACATTAAGTGAACTTGACAATTCTGAGTTACAAAGACAAATAACAGTTTGAAAATGTGTTGTGTTCACTTTTTATTTTAAGTTGGACCAACTTAAATTTATTAAATTGCAATTACTTAAAAGTGCTTATGTTCCATGATATTGGTACGATTCTGTGTAATAAACAATTCTTTGTGACTGTATATTTAAAGTTGGAAAAGACGTTTAGTTCCCACTTTAAGTGAACCTTAGTTCCCAGGTCATCTACAAGATGGATTAAAATGCTGATAAAGTCAAGAAAAGAGTAGACAAACATGACTGTATGATTCAAATGTCAAAATGTTGAAAAAACAAATAAATAAAAGGCATTTATTCTGTGGCACCTAAAAAAATAATTTGGCGCCTAAGTTTTTTCTTATAGAAGCCAATGGCTCCTTACTCGATTTTTTTTGTCTGGAGTCCTGAACTACAGATAAATGTTTGTATCTGAAATATTTTGTTATAATAGTCAAAGTTGAGGAAACGGCTGTTTCAGATGTTGAAAACAAGAAATCCTTTAAAAGTCTAGTTCAAGTGCCAAACACATTTGCGTCGGTTTCATAAAAAATGTTTGTCATTTAATGACTAAAAAAAAAAAAAAAAACTACGGTGAAACTGAGTAAGTAATGAAATATTTTCCTTACACCATAAATATGAGTATACATGTGCTTATCATTGTTTCAAACAATTTGTCTGTCATTCGCAGATGGACTGAAAGATTCCTGGTGATTTGTGACCAAAAATAAAGCCAGACTCACAGGGAGGTTACAGGGTTTTCCATTCACTTTCACACAAAGGTTGGGTGGGAAATGATCTTCCTGAGGACAACTTGTCTCTGATAAGCAAAACCTGAAAAATATGTTGAGATTCCTTTAGGAATGTGTGGGAAAGATTTCCAAGACACTCTCAGAAACCCAAACAAAAGAAAGCTACGAAAATGGGGGTAGGTTAGCCTCAACACAGGAAATCAGAAAATAGACACAACACATTCAAATACACATTATTCAACCGCAAATTACTTTAAATAACAAAGAATTTGCTATTTTATGTGTTAAACATTAAGTTTTACATTATCATAAGATTTTGTGATTACAAAACAACAAACAATAGTGGCAACTGGCAAGTAAAAAAAAAACTCTTCAAATAATTATTTTGCTACATGTTCAAGAATCTTTTGTGGGAAACTGTTGTCTTATACCTTAGCTGTACTTGCACGGTGAAGTCACATTTGGTCCCAGAGATGTCCCTGTCGAGACAAGAGGGTGGGAGTAAAGGAATGTGTGATAGAGCGTAGGAGAGAAAAGCATACCAGACATTCTACAGGATCGCTCGCTTGGGCACGTTTGATTAGCACTATTGCCTGCTATGTTAGAAAAAGAGGAAGATATCTAAAAAGACAAGATAAAATGCAAAACAGCTGTTTTAAATTCAGCAGGTTTTCAGTTCTGGCTGAAATAGCTTTTTTAGTTCAAATTTATTACAAGCTCAAAATTAGTTAGGGTATTTCAAGCACTTGAACCATGTTACCTTGTCCAACTATGTAATTTAACATCCCTCCCCACACTTACATTGAACTGCTGATCTGTTGAACTTGCTGAGGCGTTAGTGCAAACGCAAAACATGTTTCCTGAAACCTCTGACTGCTGTCTGAGGCTGTGAAACAAAAAGAGAGGAGACGATTATAAAAGATGGAGAAAGCATCGCTCTATTGATATAATGACAGCGATGCGACTTAAGAACTCTGTGAAGGAAAGGTCAGCCAAGTTAGTGAGTCATATTCATTGCTACAATCATATTACACTGAAACGAATAATAAGGAATTCAATGTGTTTACCATTTAAATGTGACTGTCTTACAAAAAAAGCACAGTTCAGGGAGCTTATCAACTAGTCATTTACGTAGCAATTTCGAAAATATGCACTGCATTCGAATGACATTTAGAGAACTTGTGTGCTGCCAGCTTTGTAGCAAAAGTTTGGAGAGGGGCTTTCTGTTACTTACAGTCCTAAAGAAATGCTTTAGTAAGTCTGGTATTTACTGAAGAGGAAACTGTTAGGGAGGAACAGCTTCCTTGTAATGTAAATCGTTTCAGCTGGTCCACATACTTTTGGTTATATAGTATATATTTGCATATTTCTTTACAGCATCCTTGACCAAGCAACCAACAGTAAGTAAAGTAAAGTTATTATCTCAAACCGCCAACAAAGCATCATCTCAGTTACAGACACAAGGTTGCTGGTCCTTTTCTGTGGAACTACTTTAAATGCTTGTGCAGTTTAGTTCAAAGCCAAACTCTACAACATGGCTAAAAATAACTTAGGGTTACATAACCCAATCTCCTTAAATGAAGCAAGGGTTTCAGGAGCAAGAGAGAGTGAGAGAGATAAGAGGAAGCTCTATCTGCACCTCTACAGGCACTTCACATCGCACACACAGGTGGCTGAACTCAATGAAAGGGACTGAAATGAGAGGTGCGTTTTCTGCAAACTGACCACTTGAGTAGTCATGTGAAGAGGAAAATCTATTCCACTTGAAACAGTTTAACAGTGAGATTCTGGCAGATGATTAATCTGTACTGATGAGAAAGGAGAGGACGGGAGCCAATTCTCCGGTGCGGAAAAGATCCATCAACACTGGTTTCTCTCTCAGCTCAAACAACTCAAAATTCACCAATCATTTTCATCACATTGACCCAGAAAGAATGTTCAATCCGAGGGGCTTCAACTCAATATGGGAGAAGGACCATTGTGTTTCCTGGAAGTTGTTTGAAAAGCAATTTGATGTTACAGGGTTCTTTGTCTTACATAGCAAAAATCACTTATTATGAATGAATGATGCATTTATATTGCTTTGTGTATTGCTGTAAACCCAAAGCGCTTTACAAGCATGTATTATATAGCAATCTGCACATAAATTGAACTCTATAAGAGTGCTTGCAAGAAAATGAAACTTGAAATAAGGTAACCTGCTTCCACACTCCAAAATGAGCTAAGCATTGGTTAAGAACCTAGATTTGATTCAAACTGCACTCATTGCAATTCATTTTTGATGCCGTTTGGCATAACTGTCTACATACATATATTTTAAGTATTTACTTTGGCATTCATTTTCTTTTAAAGAATAAAATGACAGGCTTGCACTTAAAACCCACATAATAATCATAAATGTCCTGAAGTGAGAACACTAAGGCTAGTTATGTGAACATCTCACAGACCAAAATCAGAAAAAGAACATAACACTTAAACCTGCTGACTATCAACCTAACTAATATATATTATATATATACCGTATATATATATATATATATAAAAAAGCAAAAAGGCTTTAACACAGCCTCCGTGCTTAATGACACATCCTTTCCATTGATATTGGCCTTTTATTCTTAGCAGGAGCTGGACGACTAAATATAGCACAGGTGGCTCTTGTCCAATCTGATAAGCCATAAATCACTTGAAGAGCACCTTTATGTTTGTATAGGTGGGGGAGGTGAAGTCTTCATAAGAGGAATAGATTGCTTTAAAGGATGTACAAAAATACAGATTTTCAAAATCGACTAGTTGGTGGGCTGTCCGAATATCTAGTTAGTCTGAAGGCAGCATCATGTCCACAAGCTCCCGATCAGATGCATTTCCTAGCAATATATGTAAGCTAAGTGAAACTTTTAAATACAATAAAGAAATTAAATCAGGGGTTTCCAAACTGGAGTCTGTAAAATCTTTTAGCATACAAGTTGTATTTTTGGACCGTCAAAGTTAACTTAAGATGTTTATTAAATAAAATTTTTTCAACATTTATTATTTCTAAATAATATTTATTGTGAAAAGCACAAATTTTGCATGTTTCTTTAGGTTTATACAGCTAACATTACACTAGTAGTGTAATAGTGTAAATGAAATTGAACCTAATACATAAATATTATAACAAATATTTTCCAGAAAGTATTTTAATATTTTGCCATGAATATAAATACAACAAATATAAAAGTGAACAGCAATGTTGCTGTTGATTTATTTAATAAGGTAACAGATTATTTTAAGGTGACGTAGTTACACATTACAAGTAGGCTTCTTACTACAGAAACAGTAAATTATGCATAATTATAAGTAACTAAGCTGAAACAAAGCCCTAAGCTTAACCTTAACCCTATACTATATACATGTAGTTAATTAGTATTACTTAGTATCTATCTGTGTAATTACACTGTAATAAAATCACCTTAAAATAAAATGTAACCATAATTATTTCTCTCACAGAATAAATACACAAAAATATGGCGATAACGTTACATTTTAGGGTTTCACCATATTTGGAGGTCCTCTTTTGTTAGGGCACAGTAGTACTCTACGGCATCAGAAAGTCTGAAAATCCCTGGTAACTTTTATTGCAAATCATGTACAGACTGCAATACAGAGTGGCACAAAACTGCTAATGTTTATCCAGGACAAAGAATGATGCTTCAAAGGAGATGATTTTAGAGACAAATCTTCTTGGAAATGGTTTTACCGTGCTACACACTCACTGAAAAGCTGCATTTCTGAATTCATTACTGTAGAAGCACTATTCAACCCTAATAATAAAATTATCAGCTGTTAGAGACCATTCCTATTACTCACCTAAACTGGTGGGCTTGATAAGCTCATCAAGTACATCGTAGAATGGCAGCCTTTGGAGCTTGACGTCTGGATGGACTGGGTGAAGGGTGGAGGCCAGATGGGGCAGGCCCAGCTCGTGCTTCGGCCCAAGCAGTGCGACAGGTAGTAGAGAAGGTGAGCCATGCCCATCGAATCCCAGCTGTGTCAGGCTGGCAGGCAGGCCTGTGGGAGCCCCACCAGTGGTGGAGTGTATGCCAGGGAGGGAGAGGTCTGTCGGGGACACCATCTTTGTAGGGAAGCGGCGGCGGTAGAGCTCCTTGATCTTCATCTGCACGGCAGGGCTGCAGCCAGCTTTCAACAAATGTAGAGCTTTGGTCAAGAGTTCGTGCTTCCTTCCATGTTTGTTACGGCCTGCATATCCCAGAAGAACTTGAAGCTCTGAGACACGGAGGCTCATCACCATTTGCTGTCGTAAAAAAATTATAGAAGAAAGAGGAGTTCAATTATGTAATCGACAAAACCTTTTTGTTTTTTAAATGTGTGTGTTCCATAGAGGAAAAAAATAAATAAATAAATAGTACACACTGCATAGGAACAAGCTATGGTTGAGTAAAATAGAGTAAATAGTATTTTTTTTTTCTAAAAAGAGTAATAAATAGACAACACCATTCAAAAGTTTGGGTCGGTAAGATTTTTTTGAAATAAGTCTCTTATGCTCACCATGGCTGCATTTATATTAATTAAAACACACCGAGATGGTAATATTGTGAAATAATTACAATTTGAAATAACAGTTGTCTATTTTAATATATTTTTAAAATTCAATTTATTCCCGTGATGGAAAACCTGAATTTTCAGCAGCCATTACTCCAGTCTTCAGTGTCACTTAATCCTTCAGAAATCATTCTAAAATGCCGATTTGGTGAAACATTTCTTAGTATTATTAATGTTACAAATGGTTGTGCTGATAAATTTTTTGTGGAAGCAATAAAACATTTTACTTTGATAAATAGGATTCTTTGATAAATAGAAAACTCAAAGGGAAACATTTATTTGGAATACAAATCTTTTGAAACATTATAACTTCACTGTCACTTTTTATCAATTTAATGCATCTTTACTGAATACTGAATCACCCACTTCTACATGTTGCACATACTGACGGGCAGACATCTTCAAGAAGAGTCATTTCTCGGATTATGTTTCATTTCTATTTAATCATCAGTCAACCTAACATGGTTTTTGTAATGATGGTGATTTAATATGAAGTTATCCAGTCTGTCCGATAGGACCTATGATTTATATGACGCATACACAATGTAGACAAAATTAGCATCAAGTTCTGTCATGGATGAGCATTCATTATAAGCCATTATTTAAAAAACAAATCTTTTGAAACATTATAACTTCAGTCAATTTTGATCAATTGAATGCATCTTTACGGAACAAAAATATATACTGTTTAAAAAGAAATACCTCAAACTATCCATCTCCAAGGTGAAAACACAGAGTCATCGTTTCTACTTAAACATTAGTCAACCCAACTAATGGTAACTAGTGTCTGGGTGCCTCATTTTTAGTGATGGTGATTTAATGTGAGGTTATCAAGTCTGTTCGATAGGACCTATGATTATACACAATGTACACCGACTAGCACTAAATTAACTTCAGGCTCTATCATGGACAAGTGTTCATTATAAACAGTCATACTGGCCAAAAGGCATGTCAGTGATGATACAATCAGTTCAGTTTGCCAAATGCAGATCAAGTCAGGTTTTTGAAGGGTTTTTTGGTTGCAACATTTGCATTGTGTTGTTTTGTTTGCGATGCAGACCTGTAATTGTGACGGCCCTCATGTATGGCGTTTGACCACACGTGTAAGCGTTAACACCCACATGTGTGGGATCAAAGCCACTTCTCATGTGCAGACTTTAGATCCCCTGTCGTTCTTGGATATTCTGAGACTATAAAGGGCTGTGTTGGTGGTACCAGCATTTGGATTCTATTAAAATCTATGGGCAAGTAGAGAGGTGAAGAGGGTGCGATAGTGGGGGAAGGGAAGATCAAGCCTGAGCCTGGGCCAGTGAGTTTTCATAACAAAAGCAGTGGAGCACAGCTCCAGGGAAAACAAGAGAACCGCAGACCAGCAGAGGCTCATATTTCTCCACCTCGGAGAGACCAGAGTCCCCTCCCCAGTTTACTGCCAAGTGCCAACTGGACTGTTCACACAAATACAGACACAAACACTTTATTAATTTCCACCCACCCCACCTCCCAACACAAATAAACGGCTTCCCTGCCAGTGCACACAAATTATGAGACTCTTGCTCTCGTCCTACTGTAGTGAGGAACGGACCCCAGTGTAAACCTAGAAGAGATCAAGAAGTTTGGTGATTCAAGAAGAACCCAAGGGAAAGCCTGATCTTTCTGGTAAATCATAGCCAGCATAGTTTCAGAACGTTTTCCTTTCATACTTCTAAAAGCAAATGAATATCCCACAACCTGTCACAACTCTTGAAAGTCTGGACTCTTGGTCAACAGTTGAAGCCCCAAGTCAACAGGGAGCTGAGAAATCAGGGAGAAAGGAGCAAACACTCGTAAGTAAACGGTCTATTAGGATGAGCTCATTCTCTTCATGAGGGCCCAATAACCCTGTGAAGACAAAGGAATAGGAAGTGGACCCTGAGCTGTGCAAAAACCTTCCTGATGATTAAGCAAGCAGGCATTTTCATGTGGTTCTAAGGAATCCTAAACCTTATGAATTTTCACAGCTAGAGGCTGAGTCCACCTGCATAACATTCAAAAGTTTGAGGTCGGTTGAGGTTATGATTTTTCAAATGCTTTAAAAAAAAAAAAAAAGCCTCTTATGTTCAAAGGCAGTAATATTGTGTTAAAGTACCCCTATTATGCCATTTTTAAGGTTGCTAATATTGTTTTATGAGTCTCCTAAAACAGGACATGCATCCAAAGTCAAAAAACATTTAAGTTTTCTAAAAAAATCGATTTAATTTTACCTAATTTCTAAATGATTCATAAACGACTCGTGCGAAGCAGTTCAAAGAATCAGTCTCTCTAAACCCCTCCTTTCCGTGAGCCCTCACTGCTGTGATTGATCAGATGGCGCAGTCCTTTGTGATTGGTCTACCGTGTACAGCGCGTGTCGGAAACTAAACGCCCATTGCCATAACAGAATGACTGGAGACTTGTCAATGCATAGCAAAAATGGTATCGATTGTACATTAACAATTCAGGCTGGAATGAAATGTTGAAGTGGCTGATTTAAAATAATCTTGTGATAGCAAAGCTGAATTTTCAGCATCATTACTCCAGTCTTCTTCAGCATTACATGATCCTTCAGAAATCGTTCTAATATGCTTATTTGGTGCTCAAGAAACATTTTTATTATTAATGTTAAAACCGTTATCTTGGTTAATACTTTTGTGGAAATTGTGACATACTTTCCTGATTCTTCGATTAATAATAATAAAAAAATTATTAATTAAAAAAAATTAAAAACTAATCCCAAACTTCTGCAATAGTGTTTGAAGCATAACTTTAAAGACAATTTAAACTCTAATGTCACCTCTCAATGATACATATACCCTATGGGAAATGGGCTCTTGGGTCTGTAAACACATGTCTAAATACCTCTACAAACAGCAGAACGCTGAAGCCAAGGTTTCTAAACAAGCTAAGTCCATTAGGGCAGTGGTGGCCTAATGGTTAGAGTTGGACTTGTAACCCGAAGGTTACGGGTTCGAGTCTCGGGTCCGGCAGGAATTGTCAGTGGGGGGGAGTGAATAACGAGCGCTCTCCTCATGGTGTGTGTGCACTTGGATGAGTTAAATACAGAGTACAAATTCTGAGTATAGGCCACCACCATACTTGGCCACACGTCACTTCACTAAGTCAACTAGCAGCTAGAAAACAAATACCACAGGTCAAGAAAAAAGGTCTTCTAAAAAGCTACAGTGAGAGATTATACAGACACTTTGCAGAAAATATTAGAACAGGGTTGGCCAACGTCGGTCCTGGAGAGCAAGAGTCCTGCAGATTTTTGCTCCAACCTTGATAAAAACTCACCTACTTTTAGCTTTCTAGTAAGGCTTAACCTTGATTAGCTTGTTCAGGTGTGTTTGATTAGGGTTGGAGCGAAATTCTGCAGGACTGTGGCTCTCTAGGACCGATGTTGGACACCACGTAAAAAGATGGCATTTTACTTACGTATTGAAAGGGCCCTCAAATTAGGGCTGGGCGGTATATCGCGTTTGTACGATATATCGATAAATGTTTTATAAGCGATACGGTATGAAGCAATACCATTAATATCGATACAGCCTACAGTAGTTTGATACGAGTAAATCTGAGAAAAATATCTAGGGAGGACACAGACTGAACTGCTGTGGAGAAAGGGCATCATACAATTTGCTTTATGTGAAGGGCTTTAAAAAAACTCATAAGATATAGTAGACTATGTTTATAGTTTCGGTTTAAAGTGGCTTGCGCTCGCCTCGTCAAATGCTCTGACAGAAAGCCTGCGCGTGTGGCTGACAGAGATGCTACTCGCGCGGTTTAATATGTTTGAGATGTGCTGTTTTCCTTAATGTATAACTTGCATTTCACAGGTATATTCTCCATCTGTAAATGTTTAAAAAGCCATGGAAATATTTCCATTTTGCTGTCAGAAGTGCATGAGCTTTTGCTTTGCTATTCTCCGCTAAACTTAACAGACTTCGTTTAGAATGAGAGCAGCCATGCGCATGTAATAGGGTAATCAAAATAGCCTTTTTACTCAATTAGTCTGTGCTTTTTTATTATTTTCCTTTTAGTTTAGAAAATTTAACTTCTACTTTAAAAGCATTATTTTTGTTTTTAAATTGCAATGTTACAATGTTAGAATGTAATGTGATTTTAACCCTTTTTTGCACATAATATATACCTACGCGCTTGCATTCACTTTATTTGTTTAATCCAAATACCGAGATATATACAGTATACCGCAAATCAGACAAAAAAAAAAAAAAAAAAAAAATTTGCTCATATCACCCAACCTTACCTCAAATTAATAATTTCACTCATCCTCAAGATAGATCCGCTTTATAGTTGAACTGAGTTTATTTCATGATTAATGAACTTTGCAACATTGACAGTTATTGAGCTAAACTGAATCAACTTTGAAAAAAAAAAAAAAGATGAATAATGACATTATTGTCTTTTCAGATATGCTTTGCAGCTGAAATTGTATTCATTTCATAAGTGAATAACTTTGTAACATTAATAGTGTTATTTTCCTGTTTATTACCGTGAAGCTGCTTTGAAACCATCAATATAGTATAAAATGCTATAAAGGTGACTTGACTTAATTATATAAATTTACATGACTTTAGATTTTATTACATTTCCAAGCTTAGAAATGAAAGTTTCCTGTTATTTCATGGTTTTACTTGGCCAAGGGAACCCTGCAGGCTGCTATACTACAATATTCTTAGAAAACTGATACATTCTTCGAAGTTATATTTTTTTGGCTTTTTTTTTTTTCTGTTTCCACAGGATCGGTGGGATCGGGAATGGTCTACATGGCAGGACTCAAACTCAAGCTGTCAGAAGCTCTGCTGTGCCACAAATTTTATATAACTTTGAGAGAGAAAAAAACAAACAAACAGAAATTTAATCTAGAATGCTTTAGTTCCCATTCATTATGAAGAGTGAGTGACTAGCAGACTTCAGAATTCCTCTTTTGTGCACCATAAAAGACAAACAACATGAGGGTGAGTAAATGATGACAGAATATCTCTTTAGGCCCTCAGATAATTCCAGCACTACTTCCAAAAACATCAAAGCAAAACAATAGCAGTCTCTGTTCTATGGTCTGATATCTGAATTAAGAACAGTATAGTACACTACTTCTCAGAAAAGGTGCATTTAATAAAACAACTGCTTGATTTAACAGTAAGATTTCTGATTTAGTTTCAATGAGTGTGGTTATCATTAGGGGTCGACCGATTATCGGCCTGGTCGATTATCGGCGCCGATATTAAGCATTTTTAGGATTATCGGTATCGGTCATTTTCAAAACCGATGTGCCGATAAAATTATTTAATTTTGAAACGCGGTATTTGGCTCTTATGCAGCCTGTCAGAACTCACCACTCTGTGGCCTAGAGCAGTCTCCGCCCACCGCGCATCTGATTTGTTGGGAGTCACGATTCAGACCAATCAATGTGGAAGGCACTCTCACACTGATAGCCCTTGCTACAGTTTCAGTGATCACGCATCAGTTGTCTCTCAAAGGCAGCAGCAGAAGTTGCTCAAGTTGCAATAAATCACAATCCACTACACTGAAGTTGCAAAACACCTCAATATTATCTATTTATGGTTTCCGCGATGGGAAAACGCAGACGGAATCGCGGATGCCAGTCATATAAAGGGAATTTACTGCGCACGGAGTTCGTCAAAGTTTGGATGAATTAATCAGAAGTAGGTCAGTTATATCGACTCGCGCTATGGACTAGTATCTGTAAATACTAAGCTGCAAAAAGACTTATTTAAATATGAATTCTGCATGTTCTGCGTGTCTCTGTATATGTGAATGGCACAGACGCGCGGTTTTGATTATACACACACACACACACACACACTGAAGTGTGCGACGCTCGCGGTGTTTTCAGCATCTGCCTTCTCACTAAATGAGGACATAAATACATGAACAACATCCCCAGAACTGCTCTGAGAGTTGCTTCATGAGCATTTGACCATTCCATTTGAGTAAAACGATCGTCATATCACATACATAGGCTATACAGAAACTTAAGAGGTCCTCATGGCAACCCGTCAAAATAAAAGTTCGGTTTATCTACTGCTACTACAACAACAACAACTTTTGTTTAAAAGAATAATCACACAATACGCTATTTCTTCCATGTTTTAATTGTAACGGTAAACCCATTTGTTTGCCAAAAAATTTAGTTTAACTCCCATTTGATTAAAAGATAACTGAAATTAATGTTTTATGGCTTCATTTGCACTGCACTGTAAATGAAAACTAATCGAAATTACTGTCACATAGGCCAAGATTAAGATACTGTCAAACAGGCCAAGATTAGGATGACATAAATTGTGACATTTCAATAGGCTATTGAACCAAGTGTGCCTATAACAGGCTATTAGTGTTATAGTTTAATTAAAATAGTTACAGTCTTCTTCACAACTTCTACAATGGAGCTATGAAGACAATTAAATTATTTACACTTATTATATTATAATTATGAGAGGTTATGCTATTACACATACATTTCTAACATGTAAATTATTGAAGCCAAATACTTACTTTTCCCCAAGCTGTTTAGCTGTAGTACAGTATTCATAGGCTTAATCATGAAGCATGCAGTGGCCCCACTTTTAACTCTCTCTTTATATTACCCTTATTGTAGATGGATGCATGGAGGAAGACAAGAGTAAGAAGTGCAATCAACACCAGGGAAGGCAGTTTTTGTCAGAGCCCTTGTTATTCTTAATTTTGACATTAATTTTCATTTTTACATCAGACATAATATATCGGTTAAAAATATCGGTTATCGGTCCACTTGGTCTGTAATAATCGGTATCGGCCCTGAAAAACACATATCGGTCGACCCCTAGTTATCATAAGCCTTGACTCAGTTATGATAAAGACATAACCTAAGTTACCTAACCATAGGAAGCACTTCTCTGAAAGGATGTAACTTTGGTACCTGCATAAAGCAGGCTTACTTCCTGCATAACCCACAAATGCGCTGATGCTCAATAACAATGAAATAAATCAAAAGTATAATTGATAATTAATTTAAAATTAAGCTGAAGTATTGATAATGAACTACCTCCACACTGCCAACAATTTACAAAATGATGAAAGAAAATTACTTTTTTAATTCTTGTTTAAAATAACCACTGTTTCATTAAGTACCAGGAAGTGGTTTAAACTATTAGCTTTTTTATTTTTTTTTATTAATACTTCAAACATTATGATACAGGTTTGCAATGCAACTGTAAAAGCTAGTATTAAAATTTCACAATAACCAGAAGTACTACAACAGGTGTACATTAATTTGATCATCATCTTAAGATACAATTTTATTAGATGAGTTATTTCAGACAGCGGTGGGTCAAACGGTTCTGTCATTGAACAAAAAAAAAAAGTAAAATAATTAAAACACTCAGGAGTCAAAAGGCTGAGAATGTCAATATTTGATCATTTTACACTTCATACTAATTTCATTGAAATTAAAATTTAAAGACAACTTTTTTTCAGTCTGTAATGCCAATGCTGTCTGTTAGCATACCAAATATTTTATATTTACATTCTGGCAGCAAAATGTCATTGTCCCTATGTAGCAACTTAGTACTCCAACTAAAGGCCTCCTATAATGACAAATCCAAAATGCACAGCTTAAAATATAACAGCAGTTTTACAAAAAAATATGTTCTTTGGATTATCAGCAGCAAAGGTCATTTTTCTCTCTCTGCAAAATAGATGTTTTGTTACTGCCAACAAGAGTATCATGGTACAATGTGTCATTGCCAAATAAAGCTACTAATTCTGTGAAAAAGAAAAATCTACTACATAAGGGGGCATGTTATCATGCCTCCTTTTCTCTTTTTGGAAAAGATTGTTGCTAAATGGTCTGATCCATAATTCTTTAAAACTACTTTTGACAGTATACTGTCTAAGTGACCAAATCAGAGCCAGTAGAGGTCTACATGTTCCTTTCCATAAGTAGTAACATTATAGTACAACAACAAACAGCGGACCAAATTTTAATATCACTAGCAAACACAGGTGTGACAATCAAACAACCACATCAAAATAAACAACAACAATGACAGAAGTCTCACAGCATCACCTATGTAAACACCACCTAAACATACACCAACTTTAAGCGAACTTCCTACTAAATCACAGTGAAACTAAAAGAAACAGGCCGTGGTCGATTGTTTGCATCAAAATCTGGTGCTGTGTAAACAGAGACAACATTTTTGGATGTCACATACTCGATACAAAGGTTCAAACGTGTCTATGATGCCCAAAATTCACTATTGGTTGTCAGATATCTAGGTCATGAGACTGAGCAGTTGTCTGTTTTTATAAAAGCATCAAGTTAACAAAAGTCCTAACTGTCAAAGTACCGAATCTCCAGGCTGTTAGCAGCCTACGCACCACCCACATGCTGCTTCACACTTACGACCGACTCCTCTGACTCTCCATGGACCGCTTAATCACTTCATTTAAACGTTAAAAGAACAATTAGCAATATTAATATCCTAAATCAGACGGAAGAGAGCTAATCTCACACGAGCAGGCAGACAGCTGTACGGGTTAGCTGGCAGCTAGCTGGATCCATCACAACAATAACACTGTTCCTTTAACCGGGCTCAAAACTGCTCATAAAGCGCGTTTAAATCAAATATGGAACGGCGCCTCGTTCAAAAGTAAATCGCAGGAACAGGTCGGACGAAAAACATTGCCGAACAGGTCTTGTATAAAGGCTGTATTGAAAGTAATTTGCGGGATACACTTTACCTTCAATTCCGCACTCTCCGCCATCTTGTTTCTCTGGCGCGCAAGCGTGATCTGAGCCTTGGCACGTGACCAGGATTTGTGGTTCAAATGTGCAGGAACCCCTCTCAAAAATTAGCGCGCGGATTACGCGATTACACACTGTTTGAATGGAATACACGGCATCATACATCAGCGACAAGATCTCCTGTAACCAGATTAGATTTATCAATTTATACCATTCATAAATGTGTTGTTGTATTGATTAAACAAAAAGATAACGGTACATTCTTTCCAGATTATCGGATGCCATTTGCATTCAGTTTTGTAGCTGACAAGTGATGGGAAGTCCGTGTCATTTCCACAAATCGGTTCGTTCGAACGGATCGTTAAAAAGAACAGGTATTAAATAAATAAAAATTTGGGGATTATGCCATGTTGTAATTTTGTCACCACGTTCAGTTTTTACAACCATGATCCATCTTTCAAAATCAAAACCAAATATAATTTACATTTACATTAAACAATGCTATTAAAATCCTTTAGCCTACATCTCTTGGCTGGTTTTGAGCAACAGGTCTGTAAACTTAAACCTGCTCGGAGGTTTATTTCATGTAAACAGGATTAGATCGCATCTTTTTAAGCAGAATTGATACTTGAAATCTGTCCCAGCCACCGCTACTTTATTACAAGAGCACCCTACTGGTCCAGGGACAATAATTTAAAATAATAATAATTTGAAAATAATATAATAATGTTGTGTAGTCTATAATACTTTAAACACAGTTTTACTCATTGAAAGATTTATTAGTGATGAAATAATTACTTTAAAATTGTATTAGTCGTACACACATACAGTTAATCTGAGCCATGCATTAATTTGAGTGATGACAGCTATTATAGGAGTGGCTTGATGGAGCGCAGGAGATGCAGATAACATGATCTTGACCCTTAAGAAACTTAAAAATTAATGCTGTCACATAACAAATCTGCTTCAGAGATAAAATTAAATGAATTTCTAATTACTACATTGAAATAAAAATGTAAAGCCTGTATAATTACTAGAAATCGTGAATATAAATAATTGGGAATCATGTAAAAAAAAAAAATTAAAAACAGTGCACGTTATTATAACATTTATGTAGTTTTGTTCGCTTGGCTGTTTCCTTATAAAGGTCCAGAAATTTGTAATTAGTTTCATCAGGTGTCTCTTTTATTTTTAATTATATGATGTCATTACGTTGCTGTCTTGCCGCCAGCCAATCGCTGCATTGCTGATCGTGGTTTCGAGGATCGATACATCTGCCCTTTTCGGGAAACACGAGAACGCGCAGTAATCTTAGACAATTTAATCCAGATATTTTAGTCAAATACGCAAATTCGTTTGAAGAACCAAATTAGCCAGAGATCAATTATCAGGATTAGAAGATCTGGAATCTTTCAAATCATCTCTGATGTATTAAGCGAGGTACGAAGAACGGGCCCCTGGCCTCTAATCAAATCGTAGACATAGTAAGTTATATTTGTAACGTTTCAGCCTAAACAAACAAACAAACAAATAAGTACATTTTAAGTCCATATGTGTGTAAGGTGAATCAAACACTCTTTCTGTTAAAGAACCGAGCACAGCCTACTTGATTTTCAGCTTTATACAGCAACACGTTTGAAAATATTTCAGAGTGTAACACGAACAAAACTATTTTGAATCCTATTTCGAGCATATGAAAAAGGTGTCCACTAGATGGCAGACGCACACCTTTTATAATAATTCCGTCTCTTAATGGACGCTTTCTTTCCTTTCTCTTGTAGCCTAATACAGTGCAGTCAAACTCAGGAGGGCATAAGGATTTATTATGTTATCCAGTTTCTTTTAGTTTTGTTATCATCAAATAGTTTTATTTTGGTTTTTCATTGTGTCAGAACAAAGCCACTATGATGATAATTCTGCATCTAATTATCCTGCTTATTTGTGCTGGATGACTGCAAAGGCTTAAATTGCTAAACCAGTGAATAAGGTAATGTGTTTATTTTTTGGGGGGAAAATAGCTTGTTGAATATACATTAAAGTCAGAGATACAGTCTTCCCAACCCTAACCATTTCTACAAGCAGAAATCAGCAATATAGATGTAGGCATAATTGCTAAATTCAATTTATGTTACCTAGCTATTACGATTCTAAAATAGCAAGGTTCTAGAAACATATACAGCTGACTACACAATAGCAGTAATTATGAAGACAGAACATTTATTTTTAGCCTAAGTTTCATGAGTTGCTAAAAGTGGGGTCTCATTACTTGTGATGTTGTCCATGAATACTTGTTCTGTGGAAGCCGATGGGCTAAGAAGAAAGAGCCAAACAGTACCTTCTCATCTTCAAAGTTGTTATCGTGAACCAGCTGAAACAATACATGGAGATAGAAACTAAATTAGCAGTAAAATCAGTTACTATGCTAAAAACACGTGTGTTAGTGGATACATGGACCTTTGTGACCCATATGGCCTTTAGATTTAGGGACACCACGTCTCATGCTGCTTATATAAGCGTAAAAAAAAACTGAAAAATTATGTCTGGTTTACAAGTAATACTTCATTATTTTCAATATATAAAAATCAATAAATGAAGAACAGCGTTAGAGTATCGCAATCATCTTTCAGACGCTAAATATAAGCTTAAAAGACATAATAAATGGAAAAAATAGATTATTGATTATATAATAATTGTTAGTAAATATATTCAGCTCATCAATAAACCAAAAAGGAATGTCTAATAAAGGGGTGAGGATCATACATCCACCCTGTCAATATGTATATGCTACACTACACTATATACAAAATAAAGCAAACTACAGTAGGAACTTTCTTCAACACCCTGAATTTAAGACTATATTTTTAACAACCTTCTTGGATTTTTTGCAATGATAAAAACTGTCATAATGATACAGTTATTTTCATGGAAATATGCTCAGGTATATTCAAACTCATTGTCATGTTGTTCTTTGGGACTTACACAGATGCAAATGTAGTTCACTGTTATGGAAATTGATGAAATGAAGACCGACTCTCAAACAGGATCATTTAATCCACATTTCAGTAGTTAGGGCTGCCAATTTAAAGTGCTTTACATCAATAATATACAAATATGCAGATGAGAATAAACAACCAACATGGACATGGAATAAATAAAATATACAAAAACATTAATTATTGTTGCATCTAATTTAACAAAATGTCCTAACCTATCACTAACAAAAAAGGTATCACAGGATACATAACAAATATATGCATTGCACATAGCCACTTAATACCAGTGATTTCTACAGCTGATGATAATCTTTTTAAGTGGGAAGTCAATTTTTTTTATAATGCAGTTTTCTAGAACTTTATATAAATTATACAGTACATACAGTGACTCTGAAACACTCTTTTGCAAATGAAAATGACTTCATTACAGTGTAAGAGCTAAAATACTACAGTACACACTTGCTTATTCCAGGTCTAAAGGTTGACAGTGTTTTGCAGAGGGAAAAAAGTAAAGTTTTATTTGACACAGCAGTATTTCTAAAGAACACTTATGTCTTCAATAGGTGTCCATCAAGGCGGTAGAAGAGGAGGTTTGAAGGTGCAGGTCCCAGCGCAGTGACGGGGAGTCAGCATCTTACACGAGAAATGGTGTAGTGCGTCGTGAGCTTCTGGGAAAAAAGTGAATGAGTAATTTAAAACAAAAGCGGCATATGATTATATGAGTTGATGTGTGTATAGAGAGAAACAGAGTGTGAGAGACAATGTGTTCTAGAACAATAACTGCTATAATAAACTGCGGTGTGGCTCAAGTCTGGTTCTAAAATAATATATAAACTGTCTACAAGTGAATATCTAGCTGGCATGGGTTATCAAAAATATTCAAGGTCACACTTTTGAATACTGTCATACTGTGCCTTCCAAGGATTTTTTCCCCCAAGTCCTTTAGTTGTCCTGAACGCAAATATTTGCTTGCCTTTGCTAGAATCAATTACCTTTTAACTTCTGCTGAATAGCATAACGTGTCTCTCTCTCATGGTCCAACTCGCTGCACAAAGTGTCTGCGCAGGAGAGACAAAGGATATCTCAGGTGTGGAAAACTATTTTTTCCCCTCATCTAAACTGTTTCAGTTTTGTGCATGGGATTTTTTTGGTATTCAAGTGAACATGTTTCAGAAGTTGATAAAAACCCATCAGATCCCTGTCTATGCTAGTCCCTTACTGCAGCAATGCAAATGCATAAACCTAATGCTTAGTAGCATATAAAACAGTCATAAGAACTGAACAAACTCCAGAAAGGACCACAAAAAGTTCTCAAAGGATGTGATCAGTTCTGATTAGTGTATTGTTGTTCTATTAAATAGAAAGCCAGAACTTGTCATGTGAAGTCAAACGCTTACCTCGAACAATCTGGAGCTGCTGCACCATTTCCTCTCTGTATGAGAGCTCTCTTTTCATTTGGTCTTGAAAACTGTCTAAGAAAAAGATGTGAAGTAAATTAAATATCAAAGCACATTTATGTTTATCACTATATACAAAATAAAAAATGATATAGTGCTTTGCAAAAATATTCAGACCCTAATTAATTCTTTCGACTGCTTTTAAGTTTAAAGCACTGAAACTTAACAGAAAATATACCATTTACAATACATTTTAAAATTGAGTAGTCATGACATTTAAATGTTGTCGTTGTAAGAATCAATTTTCATCAGCCTCTCCAATATTCGTTTTGTCATGCTAAACTTTATCATGTGCTTCAGTATTTTGTTTCCGTTGAAGTAGTTCACTAATTTCTGTACTATTCATTCTCAATTTTAAAAAAGATCCATCCAATTGGATCTACCTATAGGGAGCATAACATTCAACCAAATGACCGCTTAATCTTTTCACTTTCTTGAATTTTAGCAGATTTCTTTATGTGGTGCCTTTGTCTATTTCCAGCTACTGATCTTTGTTGATAGTTGGACTCTTTGTTGTATCTCAACAGGACAATATAATTTTTAACTGTAATTTATGTAGCTATTAGTATTTAATTTTAAACCAACAATTAATCAGCATTTTACAGGCAGATGCAATTTGCAATGCATTTGTATCCATCCACCTAAAATGAATTACAATCAAACAGTATTTTTATTACGTTTAATATTAGTATAATATCAGTATTATTATTATTATTATTATAAGTAAATTTAGAATGACTTAAATTCAAGCTATTGTAAGTTTGTAACAATCTATAAATAAACATCAGAGAATTAATTAATGATCTGATATTTTTGTAAATGTTTAGTAAAGCAAATAATACATTAGAAATCATTTTAACATAACCTACCTTTTAGATTCTGGAATTCACGCTCCAACTTTTTTCTAAGCTCAACTTGTTCCACAAGTTGTTTCTGCAATTCCTCTGTTAAAATAAATAAAAGCAGCAGCTCATGCAAATGTTTTAAAATGACTTTGAATTACTAAAAGATTAATGGTTTTATTACCAAAATAAAGGAACTTGTTATGCTATTGCTATGGAAACCATAATTTCTTAAAATCAATTGCAACTAATCATTTTCTTTTCAGCTCTTCTAAATGCAGCACAAATTTTTTGTTTTGTTTACCTTTGGCCATGTTCTCTATGTTTTTCTCAATTAAGGAGACCCTGCTGCCAGTGTCCTTGCGCACTGATTCATCATCTGCACACACAACAAATACATATGAAGCAAATCAAAAGACTAGTGTTGAATATTAGGAGGTCCAGTTAACGGTAAGCACCATCATTTGGTTCCTTCAGGCGCTCCTCATTGATGTTGGTTTGATCCTGATTATTTTTGGGTTCCGTCTCTTCCACCGTAGATGAAGGTTCTTCTTCATGCACGTCTTTAACTATAAGCATATATATTTATGTTACAAATGCGATATGATAATAAGGACTTTGTTTTTTAAAAAATGAAGAAAGAAAAATCCACATGAATGAAAATAGGCCTACCACTCGGTTCGCGTTGATAAGTGGTCGTTGAACCAAAATAAGATGTGCTCATCTGATGCACGTGCTCGTCTCTTTCACGCGCATAGACCTGTAAAATTGAGAAGACAATTATTCGCAATTATCCAATTTTGCATTTTCTATTTGAATGCGATTAGTAGAATACGAGTGGAACGTCCGCTATTTTGATCTAATTACATTTTCAAAGAACTAAGATTATGAAGAGCCATATCCACTCACAACAAATTTCCTGAATTAATCAGTAAGCTTTAGAAGCAGCGCGACAATTATCCCAATAATAGGCTATGGATGCATTCACCTTACTTACTCATTTTAAAACATTAACAATAATTATCCGCATTATACAAATTAGATTAGAATACAACACACTTAATAGAATTCAAAATAAATCGAAAAGATTTACTTATACCTAGTTGAAGGGGAAAAGAAAAACATTTAAAAAAAAAAAAGACATTTCCTTAATTCTACTTTTCTGACGGTTTTTTACTACAACGGGCAACTTTACATAAATATTTATGTTTATTTATATTTTAAAATAATAGAGAATAAATATAATGTTTAGAATAAATATAATAATGAATAATTTCATAAAAATCAGGCCGTTTAATAGGCTACCTAACCCTGCTTTTTTAAAATAATGAGAAAAGAATCTTAGCTATTAATACAAATTTGCAGGAATTACGCATGGTTCTGTATTTAGTTACTCACTTCAAAGCGCGTCGCGTGTTTATTGCCGTGACTCTCCAAATCAGACGACCGCGTTTCACTTGAATTCGTCGTGTGTAGATCACTCATGGTGTGCATTTGGCTATTGTCTTGGTCTTGACCTTTAACCCCGTCACTTTGCGCTACGGTCAAACCGTGAGGACTCCGCCGGTCATCCACAGTCAGCTGCAAACACTCCTCGTCCTCGTGCCCTTTATGTGACTCCACATCCACATCCGGATCATCCACGCTGTCCACGTCCGGTGACACCGATCTATAACTAGAACTTTCACTCAAGAAATCTGGTGACATATAACCAGATCGAGGACCAGAATACGGTCCCCTGTTTCCGTATAGTTTTGCGATGCTCTCAACATCTTTAACAACCGGCCTGAATGCAGATATGTAGCTTATTTTTCTTGGGGTGGCTGGCATGCCTTCTATAGACCTGCTCTCATCCCCAGATTTATCCTCCTCGTTTCTGGTAGACTGAGTGCTGGAACACCGTTCGTTATCAAGTACACTGTCTTTAGGGGTGCTCGTGCTCCGGTCACTTTGCTCTGACACGTCTAGCTCACTATGTCTGGTGCACAACACGTCAGGTGGAGGTTTAGGCTGGGCATGGTGGTATGTTGGCATGGCCAAGCTGCCTGTGGTAGGCCAAAACATCGGAAAGGAGGGATAGGCACTGTCCTTCGCGCTCGGCCAGAACACACCTGACAGGTTTGTTTTATTTGGCTCTCCCATCACCACACCGTCATCCTTCTTCTGACACAATCCGAACGCCGGGAAACCGTATGGATGTGGAAAGAGCGGTGGTGGAATTTTCTGTAACATCCCAAAACTCTTACTGGGCACCGGGATAACGGGGTAACTGCGTATGCTGCTCGGCATCGCCACGTTCCCCCTGTCATCCTCACATCGGAGAGTTTTGTGGGGCACCTCAGACGGTTCCCCCTGGGTCTGACCTCTCGATGCTTGCGTACTAAGCGAGGACGAACTATCAGACCCACCGATTGGCAGCGTCCTCTTGCGGCTGCCACCGTTAAACATGGCTTTGACGTCTTCCCAGGCATGGGCCACGTCGTCCGGTGAGTTTTTATCGCTAAGTTTTAAGTGTCTTCTCCACGAATTGAAGTTTGCTGCGTCGGGTTGCGTGTATTTGGACTCCGGCGTGCGATGAGAGTGAAAGATGAACTTGTTTGGAGAGAAATACATGTTGCAGAACGAACACTTAATGCACTTCGCTCTCGAGCTGTTGTATCTAGCCGGGATGAAATTGCCCCGGCTGCCCCACGCGCATTCGTGCGACACGTCAAAAGCGAAATTTTCTGGTAATTTCGGCGGGCTGTGGGCGCCCAGAAACGACTTGCAGAGCCTCTCGGCCTCTCGCTTTGTAATCATCCCGCAGCGTCTCGAGGAAATAGGCATAGCCCCTGCGCGCCTGAGAATCTCCAGCTGGACCGGAGTGCACTGCACACAAGTGATGCCCAGGGCCACGCGCCGGTTGTGGATTTCGTTATAGCTGTAGCTCTTCAGGAGAGTGTTGGATATTTGGGCTAGGCAAAGTCTCTCTTGACCGTCTATGACTAGTGAAACGATCGGTATTCCATATAAAGAGGTCTCACTGACTTGGTTCGGCTTAAGTGTTGGCCCAGAGTAAGGCTGCAAGTCTTGTTTAGAGTTCGGCGAACAGCTGGAGTCTCTTCCAGCCGGCAGCTGATTTGGGATGGATTCCATTCCTGGAAATCTGCGAAGATGGAGAGAAGGAATATTTTTAAGTACACTATTGTGTATACTGATTTACAAACTGAAACAAAAAACGACGTAGCCTATTACTGTCTTATTTTACAGAATTGTAAAAATATCAAATGTAATAATAATAGGCCTAAAAATAGCCTAATGAGAAGAAGAAGCAGAAAAATAATATTTTATGCTTCGATGGCCACCATGGTTACATTAATCTATTTAAAAAAGATTTTTTCTGTCTAAAGATCTTTGTAAATATAGGCTACCGAGATGGCCGTGTAAGCTATTAACTATTATACGAAATTCCACTTAGCCCATTTTAATTTATTTACAGTTTGTTTACAATACAAGTTTACTTTTTGTGTTGAACAAAAGACAGTTTAGAAAAAGCAAACAAGTGTTGTGTCAACAGAGGAAAAAGCGGAAGGAAATTATTCCTTGAGCCTTGCCAAAGAGCTTAACAAAGGTGCAAGAAGCTTTAAGCCGCTTTAATTGTAATTACTAAAGATGTGCTTTACATCTTATCTGTTGATAAACCAAATGAATTTGAATTAAGATTACAACTCATTTTTCTATTTTAAATTTAAGTAAAACTTAATATGCGCATTAAATAGGCTACAATTGATTTTATAGCTATATCTATAGACATTGTAAAAAGGCTACAGATTGCACATATTTATAGCCCGTGTTTTAATACGCATGTAGCTTATTAATAATGTTTAAAACAAAGCAGTGGGCTATGCTTTTGGACAAATTGTGGATAAAGATAGCCTACAGACAGTGTTTGGTTATTATCGCAGCTCCT
The DNA here is from genome assembly GCF_012432095.1 of Onychostoma macrolepis. Lineage (NCBI taxonomy): Eukaryota > Metazoa > Chordata > Actinopteri > Cypriniformes > Cyprinidae > Onychostoma > Onychostoma macrolepis. The sequence goes on along the minus strand of NC_081172.1, from coordinate 12,001,090 downwards.
CGCGATTAGGCTTTTTTTCTTTTCTTTTTTGCCTCTGAACAGTTAAATAAACAAGAATTTACACTGCAAACATAAACAAATCTCACCTTTTTTCAGAAGAACGCGAAGTGCCTTTTATCTGTGGAGGAAACCGCGTATTCGAAACCTTCGAGTCCTTTGGATAAATGCGCTCTATCTGTCCTCTATTAGAGCGTTCTGGTAATCAGACGCCTTGGAATCGCGCCGATCTGATATAAAATGTCCACGAGCGCTTGTTTAGCGGTTTTCTCTCAGGCCTGTTAGAGCGCGTGGACTTGCATCGTACTCGGCTCTCCCGCGACTAGTGTTGAGGTGCGCGCGGAGGGTGACCACATGCTAGTGCGGACCTCAACGACACAACCACTGAAGACATTCGACAGCGCTCAAGTGACAGCTAAACTAATGGCGAGGCACTCCCACTTAGCGCCAGCATATTTACATTAACTATTTGCCTTCGGGACCAATGGGGACGACAGTCAGTGCTGTCATTGAGGCCTGGAGACGTTTAAAGTTCACCACGTGATCTTTTAACACACGAAAGTGATTGCTTGTCTGCCAGTGTGTGCGGGGGCGTGCGTGGCTTTTAGGAAGACTTTAGATTTGCCAACCTAGTAGTAAACTAAATGCTGTATGTAGCCTAGGCTACGAAAAGGTTTGTTTAATGTGAAATACCACTTTTCAAGTTTGAACGTGGGAATTAGGCTGGTGCGTTCTGAGGAAAACGGGTAGGCTAAGTGTTGTTGAATGCTTTTAATAGCTACAATAAAATGTTTTCTCTATAGCATAACGGTGAATGTGTTTTGTTGCATGCTTTTTAAATCGAACCAAAACCTAATAAATGCAAATACCAACAACTTTAAAATAAAAAGAAAGAAAATAATGCAAAATAAAAAATCGGAGAAAGGAGTCGTCTTATTAAGTCTCTTGAACCAAACCTAATGTTTACAAAACAAAGAGAAGAAATGATCTAGGCCAAGTCGTTTAGGGAAATGTTTATAATGTTAAGTATTTACAAACCGTCACACTAAGCTCGTGCACTAATGTCAACATCTGACTGGACGTTTTCACAATGTTTTCACTGTGGCAAAACCTATAAATTCACTCATGTACTTACCAAAGAAAAAGTAAGTAGTTAAAACAGATTATTTATTTTGTGAACAACTTAACATTTATTTTGTTTTGAAAGGGAACATTTTATGGAAATCATAAGAAATAGCATAAATTAAAAGAGTGCATAAACATAAACGGAAAAAGGGAATGGCCTCCAGCCTTTTCATCTATATTCAGTGTCTGTTTAAAAATAAACTATAGTGTTATTGAAACTGTATGGTGCCGGGGGACTTATAGGCTAAGCAATGATTGTCTCCGGGGGCTATTTGAATCGGCGTGGGTTAGGGGTGTGCTGTTGCCCGCATATGTTTTAGTTCCCACGGGTTAGTTTAACTTTTAGGAGCAATCATTCTTCTGAAGACTAAGCGTAATTTATAACGTTATGCCTTAAATTCAGCTTAAAAACCACGTCTGCATTAAATATTTCAGATACAACGCAAAAACAAGTGGATTCTATCTTGAAGGGAATATGGGATGTAGGGCAATATTTAATCATATTAATAATAAAAAAGATTACAATAAAACAGCATAATAAAGCAATAAATTATGGCTACAAAAATCGCTATTTTGCTTAAATGGTGTGTGGACCATTATGAAAACAAAATCAAATGAAACGAACACATCAATGCATTTAAAGCAATACCAGAATTTATTTCATGATTAAAGTGAAGCGAGAACTTTATCCATATTTTCGTGCTTTTATCCTCGCTATGTTTATCTGTTCATGATAGTCTCCAGAATGCTTGTGATGTGAAAACGAGCGCTTTCTGCAATATTGATAGCGGAGGGAGGACCTGGGGAGGGAGTTTGGAGTAATGCGACCCAGCCCAGTGCTATTGACTTTCACAGGCAAGAGACTTTCTTTCTCGCCAACAATAATTACCATTTTGGACTGTAATTATTCACTTCTTTTAAATTATTCAGGGACCGAGCTGAATGCCATATTGTTATCCATTATTTCTTTTACTTACCCATCATGGTTAGATTCAGGGCAGGTACGGGAATCCGACACCTCACACGATATTTAATTTAGCCCCTTTGTTGATCCTTAAGAAATTAGAGACCCCATTCTAGAACAAAGAACACTCAACGATGTGACAATATACCTTGGTTGAATAATAATAATAATAAAATAATGAACAATAACAATTAACTACAACAAATCGACAACAACATCAATAATGTATTATTATTATTTCAAATGGAAAATAACAGAAAAGTTATTTAGTAGTAGTTTATTAAATGTTATCAACTGGACGTTAATCGGTTAATGGACGGGAGATACTTCATTAGCCAATCGTTTCTACATAAAAGCTGCAGTTAATTTCAACCGTACAGACAGAGACATATGCAACATACATGCGTGAATCTTAAGTAGCCTATTAAAAGCATTATACGCGCATATTTGAGTCCCTATTAAAAATGGCAATCAAAATGTAGGACTGTTTATAAACGTCCTCGTAAATTCAATTTAGTGTTTGAATAAATATAGTCTACTGTATTACTATTTATTACTTTTATTTATTCATTTAGCCTATTTATTTATTTATTAGCCTACTTAAGTCAAAACACACCGATTAAATAGGCTACATTTATTTAAATGCCGCTTTGGTGATCACATCATGAACATAAAAATAGCCTACTGCAAGTAACACATAACTCGCTGAACTTTGAGAGTAACACTCATGACGACGGACATTTCTGCAAAACGTAAGCCTACGTCAGGCATCAAGATGATCAATTGCGAATGAATTTATGAAGTCATGAGAATTTGTTTACCCTTAGGCTAAATACTCAGCTGATATTACCCTTATAGGCCAACTATATAGGCTATATTGTGTTCTACGAAATTAAAAATTTCCAATTGATGATTTTTTCTTTTCAAAATATAGGAGTAGGCCTGTTGAAAAACGTAACAAGCCTGACCAAACGCAATATTTCAAGCTTAATTACTATTGGATTGCACGTGCTGGCATATCGACAGATTAGAACAAGAACACTGTAGAAACCGTGTTGTGTTGTTGTAAAGCGTCAGGGAGGTTCCAGTGACCCCTATTCATTCCTGTTAGACAGCTCGTTTGGACAAGTTTAATGGTCTTTGAAGAAAGAGCAGACTAAATGTAGCTTAACTTTCTTTAAAAGTTACAAGCCAAAACCTATAAATATGAACATTAAATAACCCCTTACAAATTCGCCTTAGCATGTTTGAGAGTAAACACTATTTCTACGAGGTATCAGCATAAAACCATGACCCCAATAAATTTAATTTTAGGGACAAATCAATCCTCTTCTCTTTTATCGATCCCAGCGAGCTCGCCACACTTGGGCCGCGTTTCAACGCCTTTTTTGTTTCACTTCGAAATAGCATTTCGATTAGATCCTTTATTAAGAGCGGATTGCTCCAAAAGGATCGGTGTGGCCAGAAAATTAAATGGTGACAATTTAATTACTGGACATTGATAAAGGCGTCCCGGTAATAGTTGTGTATGAGGGCTGGCACACTGTGTCAACCCAGGTGGACTGAAAAGTGAAGGCTGTGGAGCACACACTGCACAATACAAACGAGTAAAGGCGCAACGGCTGCACTACAAATGAGCGACTGAAAAGGATGTGCTTGTGAATGGCGAAGCAGTCAGCGAATCACACCGGGTTAATTATTTATGATCATTTATAAGATGGTTGTTTTAAAAAGTTTGTTTCGGCAACATTTCCGTAAGCAAAAAATTATATTACAAGTTTGCCAGAGTGTGCTAATATAGGCTACCCTTCGCGAACAGAGTTGACTTTTCGGTTACCATAACAACATCGCTAATCGTGCTTCGGAACGCTATATCGACTAAACATAAATAGGTTTCACAAAATATCAACAAATTACCAGACTAAACTATATATCCAAATAATTATACAAAAATATTTGCGCAAGATTACTTGAAAGGTTAACCACTGAATGTGTACAAGAAAACTGGTGGAATTTTGCTGCCAAATATACAATGAAAAGTGGTCTGCGATGCATTGTGCTGCTGTTAAAGCAGGTTGACAAACTAATGAGTAAGATCAGTTTTGAGAGATGGCATAAACCCTTTTCTTGGCTCCCATGCCCTTGGCCCTTGTATTATTAATATGAGTGCACACATAGGCCCTAAGTAAGTTTTTATTATGCTGCTTTGTCTCCGTCCTCCAGCGTGTCTATAAGGGTCAGGATAGGGTCACCTGATGAGGCAGCGAGGCTGCCCATTTGTGAGTGGCAGCTACGGTAATTTTACTTGTCAACTTAGAAAATTAGGTACAAAACAAACAAGGCTTTTAAAACGAACTTGTCACTCTTGGTTCCCTTGACACAGGGTCACTGTGCTTAGACTCCACTAGAAGATTTTAAATCGCAGAGACTAAACAAAAACAAACAACAACAAAAAACCCAGCTAGCTTAATAGCAATAGGTTAATCCTTGATATCGTCAAAACAGAAATACACAAAAACAAATGAAGACTCAAGTGGAGTCATTACTAAAATAAGGCAAATCACAGTCACACTATGGTTCATTTATGAACATTAAAGCAGACTAATCTGAACAACATAAGAGATGATCAAAAGCTTTTCAGACAGAAAACAGAATGAACATAATAAACAGTTTTAAAAGAAGCTGCAGAAAAGTCAGCCTCTGTTATTATACAATGACAGAAAGAAAAAGAGAAAGTTATTAAGAGATGAATCAGGAGGGTCATTATGTGGATCATGCTTACCTTTACAAGACTGAAGGAAAGAAAAACTCATTTAAGTGTTCCTACATTAATCACAGCCTGCACATCAAACTGTGATAATCACCTGAACACTCCATTAAAATAAAACTGCCAGCCCTAGGGAAATCTCACCTTACTCTTTAATTGTTTTGAGGCTTTGATCGGCTTTTTAATCCAAGATTAATTTATGCATTTTTAAATAACTCTACATATGATTAATAAGCTTGAAAATTAAAAGGAGTCTAAAGCAATTATAACAAGTGGTTGGTCATCACCTCATTAGATGGTGTTGGGAGATGCGGTATGTCTGTGCGCGGCAGAGAAAAGCGTGTTTTTGTGTGTGCGTCTGAAATAGAGAGGCACGTAGATTTACATAAGACTGTCCGTACTCATACATTACAAACAGGAAGAATAGCTATGCAGCTGTTTATGTGCATTGCATAATGCATAACGGGGCTGTATGAGTTATGATATGACATGCACTCGATGAAAGGCACAAGTGGTGCTAAGTGGGGAAATAGGAGAGAGTAGATTGGCAGAATGAGAGTGGTAGCTAAAAGGGTCAGTATAATAATGGGGACTTTACAGATTTACATACTAATAGTTTTATTCCCATGAAAGTAAAACGCAGCTCAGAGCTCCCAGACTGCCGGCCACAGCCAATTTCAGTTCCACAGCACTGGCTCTATTATTTTGGGAATAATGTCTCTTTTTAACTAATTGTGCTGTGGAGTAGCACAGCAGCTTCTCTAAGTGTAGATTTACACCAGCTCTTCAAAAGCCATATAGGTTGTCAAGGTCAAACAGGAGAGCAATGGAGCTTCGGCCATGTGTGTATGTGTTTATGTCATGCTTGAAAGAAACAGCAGCAGACAGGAATGTTAGGGAAATCTCTGGAGTGAGGCGGTGAGAGAGTATTGAAAGTAAAAGCAGAGGTTCCTTCAACCTGCTAATGTGTAAACAAGACATCACTCCACTCCTAGTCTAATGCTCATCGCCCTCCTTAAAAACCTTCCTTGCACTTTGGCCCGTCAACCTCAACGGCTTTCAAACACACGTATATACACAAACACCATCTGCAAGCGCCGAGTAGTAACTGATTATACATAAAACAAAAACGTTTTATTAATTAAATGATTACATATTATTCACACAATGGCAGCAAATCATTGTATTAATCAATGTATTAATTCTTTGATACTGATTAATGACATGCAGGTAAACAAATAAAATATTTCTTTTATTTATAATAAATCTAATATATTTCACTACTAACTACAATTTTCATCACATAGTTAGCTATCAGTAACAGACTACAATTTGTAAGTAATCTATCCAGCAATGCCATGTTTCTTTATAATTTTCTAGGTTTTTAATAATAATAACAAAAACTTGGAAAAAAGTAAAAAAGAAAAAAGTATTTGTTTTTATAAAAACTTTTTGGTTTGCAAGTGTTTCATTTGATTTTTTTTCAATTTGATCTTTTTGACAGTTTTTAGTATTAGTTTTTTACAGAATTATTAAGCAATCTAAAAAGTAGTCTGATTACATTACTTAAAAATGTGTAATCTAATAGATTACATACCAACTACAGTAGTTGTTCTCTATTCTCTATAAAGCCCATCTGTGGGCGGTCTGTGTGTTTGAAACAGACTTATATCATGTTGTAAAATGCATTTGTAGCATGCATTTATCTCGCCAAATTTGAACTGATTTTTGAATTTATACCACACATAAAAGTGTAAGGCACTATAGAGGTTATCTGCGACGTGCGTATGCGTGTCTGAGTCTGTTCACAACAGCCAAGAGCACAAGAACCCTTTTGTCACAAACGGAGCCTCATCTGTCACTGCGGAGACCTGCTCTCAGGAGAGAAGATGGGAACAAAGGTGCTAAAAGGCAGTGTGACAGTGAGGGCATCCTGAGGAAAGGGGAACCCTTTCACACACAGCCACAGCTGTCAATCATTCTTCAATCACAAACACGCGCACAGCACGCTCTCACCACACGCTAACATATAGAGTCCAGATTGACTGACAAAGCTCCTTTATACTTAAAAGAAGCATTTTACAACAGCTACACTCTTAAAAATAGAGGCTGGTTTGAGGCCAATGCTATTGAAGAACCATTTCGGGTTCTTCACAGAACCTTCCAGTGAACAGTTATTAAAAGAACCATCTTTTTCTTAGTGTGAAGAACTAATAAAGAAGCTTTGTACAATGGAAAGGTTCCATGGATGTTAAAGATTCTTTAAAGATTACCAATTATTTTTAACAGTGTAGAAAACACTTTGATTTGTTGCAAAGTTAAAAAAGGTAAGAATGTACTGCTTGACCTCATTTCAACCGATTTTTGCAGGCCACAAGAAAATGCATATTAAATCTGAAGAAGAGCATCACCTCAAAAACGCAGTTCCGTCACCTCAGCGTGTTGGCCAATAGTGCCAATCACAGAACGAGCCTCAGCCCGCAATAATGGGAATTATAGTAATGAAATCCGGCGCCTGGGCCCATGTGCCGCCCGAGGCGCTGGTATACTATAGCGGGGCATTAACATAAAGATGCGACTTGCTTGTTTTGCGAGGTCTATCAGAGGGGTAGTCCACAGAGATAATAACTATTAGTAAAAGGACAGTGCTTTGCTGGATTCCAGCTGTGGAGGCTACATTTCCATACAGATGGAAAGGCTCTAGAGGGGTTATATGTATGCAGAGAGGAGCAACTGTGTGGGGTGACGCCATCGGCTATCTTCACCAAGAGCCCTGATCTGATCTTCATCCTCCTCCTCATCTTTCCCTGTAGGAGTAGCAGTGAATTAACTCCTGCTATTAGAATACTAAAAGTTCTTTGCTGCAAGAGGTGAGATTGAAGGTGTGTGCGTGTAAATTTGGGGCCTCGTAATGGGACCATTGTCCAATGTGCGGAAATCGGTACTCTCAGAGGTACCAAGTGCAAACAGCTTGAGCGGTCTAGGTGTGACCATCTGCTTGACATCTCTAACAGGTTGGAAATGTGAGAAAGTGTGCAAATATCAGTCAAAGTCAAAGTTTTTTTTTTTTTTTACTTGCATTAAAGGGACAGTTCACAAAAAGTACAATTCCATCATCATTCACATTCACTCACAACTCATGCCGTTCCAAACTTGCATGACTGTCTTTCTTCTTGGGAACACAATAGAAGATATTATGAAGAATGTTTGTCAAAATATCATATTTTGTGATCCACCACAACATGAGGGTGTTCCATATGTGCTTAGCCAGTATTTGGTGTAATCAGTACAAAAAAAAGTTCATAGTAATAGTTCATGAAACAGAAAACACTGATTGTGGTATATATGTATTTTACATTTTTGGATCAGTGGCCCTGATAAAAGGATTATGTTATATGAGAAAGAAGAGAGAGGATGGGATTTTAGGGTATAGCCTGTTAGCATTTGATTAATTATGCATGTGAGGGCTACACTATAAATAGCTATGGAGAGATGGGTATTGGTCCTCTAATGACCAGGCCAATGTTATGCTTAAGGCAACTAGTTTGTGTAAATAAGGCCAGCGGTCTACAAACAGCAGCTGTTACACACACACACACACACACACACACACACAGTGACCTTCTCTGGTGTCTCACATTCCCTTGATATCACTAGTCAAAAATAAATAAATACATATTTTTACATTGTGATATTTACATCAATCCATATCAATACACCAATTTTTCCAAACCTAGTCTCAATTCTCTTCTCTTTCTCTATATTCACTAGAGCAATATTCATCTCTTAACAGGTGGGTAACAGAAAGGAATAATGACAGTATTTAGATTTGCCCTTGATTAAGAGCTTGGAGTTAGTCAGAAACCATTATGTCCCTTCTGGTTTATAATCACAGTCTACATAATGTTTTTTGTTTTTTTTCAGCACCTGAACCCCCTTTGTTACTTGCAGACAATGGACATAAAGTGTGCTACTGCAGAGAACAGAGGACAGCCAGACACACTCCATCAGGAATATTCTGTGTTTAAGAGGTATCTCCTCAATAATTAAGCAATATTACACAAGTAAGTGTGCTGCTGTAGTCTGTTTGTGATTGAAGAATGATTGACAGCTGTGGAGGTGTGTAAAAGGTTCCCCTAAACTCACATTCAACTGCAAGCGTGATATTTGCTCTTAAAGGGATAGTTCACCCAAAAATTAAAATTCTGTCATTAATTAATCACCCTCACATCATTCCAAACCCGTAAGACCTTCACTCATCTTCAGAACACAAATTAAGATATTGCTGATGAAATCCGAGAGCTTTCTGACCCTCCATAGACAGCAAGGGAACTACCACGATCAAGGCATAGAAATGTAGTAAGGACATTGTGTGTGTCGTGGTATTCTCGTGAATGGCGGTGGACTGACCTGGAAGAGAAGAAATTGTTGAATAAGGCCATTATTTTAGTTTTCTTTGCGCACAAAACATATTCTCGTAGCTTCATAAAATTATGGTTGATCCACTGATGTCATGTCACTCTTGGACTGTTTTATAGATGTCCTACTACCTTTCTGGGCCTTGAACGTGGTAGTTCCAATCCTGTCTAAGGAGGGTCAGTAAGCTCTTGAATATATATAATAAATATCTTAATTTTTTCTGAAGATGTGAGTAATTAATGACAGAATTTTCATTTTTGGGGTGAACTAACACTTTAATTTCATGTAACTGAAATTTTAGACACAATATGGTGATATTTAAATTTCATTTTGTCCACCAAGGAGAACCATTCCAAACAAAGCAAAAGCAGGGTCAACTATTGCATATATAATGTATAACTCCAAAACATAAGCCAGATGTTTCTGTAAAAATCTTCGAGTGATAGTGTAATTAAAATTCAGTATCATTTAATAACCATCATGTCATTCCAAACCTGGAAGTGTGACTTTTTATTTTCTGTGGAACACAGAAGAAACACATTTAAAAAAAAAAAAACTCCACACAATGAAAGTCAATAGATCTTGGTCATGGTATACACTCTAAAAACAAAATGGTGCTATATAGCACTAAAAGTGGTTCTTGGTTCGTAATCATAGGGGAACCACTTTTGTCAAATGGTGGTATGTAGAACCATAAGAGGTGCCATATGGCATTGTATTTTTTCAACAAAAATGGTGCTAAACAGCACCAACAGTGGTTCTTTGGCTCGTAAAGAACCTTTAAAGGGGCTTAACAGGTTCTTTGTACGGCAGTGGTGCTATATAGCACCTTAATCACCCCAAAGAACCGGTGAAGAACTGCTGAAGAACCACTGAAGCACCAAAAGTGGTTCCCCTATGATTACGAGCAAAAGAACCACTTTTAGTGCTATATAGCACCTTTTTTTTTTTTTTTTTTTAGAGTGTAGCGCCATATATACATTTTAACAGGAAAGAAAACAAGGCTGTAAGAGATAGAAGTACAGTGTGTTCAGTGGACTGTACTGTTGTTTAACAACATACCAATTATTCAGCTGAAGAAAAATCTTTCTGAGAAAAAATAAAAACTCACAAAAACTCCATAATACAGTTTTAAAAGTTGTGAGTTGTGACGATTCATTATGTGCCATTGTAAGGATTATGTCTATTCTTACGGCTTCGATTTCATTCGCGTTAAAATCAATATGGCATCTAAACTGATTAAGGTTTATAAGGTCCAATGTTGTTTGGACCCCAATGTTCTTCAAAAGAAAAAAAAAGAAAAATCTTTGCATTCTACAGAAAAAAAGAAACTAATACAGGTTTGGAATGACATGATTCACTTTTGAGTTAACTATCACTCCAAGTTAAGATCTGCAAAGTTCTAACTGAAATCACCATGGTTACCAAACAGACAAGATTCCAGATCAAGGATGTTTCTGTACTATGACCTCCGAATGAAAGATATTTTCATTAACATGTTTATGATAGCTGAAAATCTAAAGTTTCAAAAACATCTCAGTGAGGCAATGCACTCAGGCTTCCACAAACACGATGCTTAGTAATTAAAAGAAAGATCTGATCTTAGGTCGCCAAGAGTGAACAACACCAGACCTTCCAATTCAAAGCGAATTACAATCACGGCAGAGAGAGCTGTTCAATTCTGCTGTTGCGAATACGGTGAGAACTCACCCGTGACATCAATCTCATTCATGTTACATACCAAAACAGTCCAGGTGATGCTGTGAACATAGCAACAATCACAACAACACAAGCGAAACACAGGGGCAATAAGTGCAAGCTATCAACCCTCACAAGCCCAATCTAATTGAAGCTCATAGAAACACCTCTTGGCTGCTTTGCCTCAGCCCCAGTAACCTGCCATAATGCATTCGGCCATTTAAATTAACTCACAACATTTCCCCCACCTTTTTTTTTTTTTTTTAGGTGAGAGGGGGTGGAAAAGCTGTGGCTGCTCAGATGAGCAATGTATCATTATCCAGAGTCCTGCATCCCCTCCTAACTGCAGCACCGCAGGCTAGGCAGCCTTGCGTGAGCTCCATCTACTGAGCCAGGCAATCTGGCCAGCAGACATGCATGTATTCATAATGGCAGCAGCCTTTCATGTAGGAGAGAGAAAGAGAGAGAGAGGGATGAAAGCTCTTTTGGAGGGCACTAATGCTCATCATTACTAAATGCTACTCACATAACAGCTTATCCCACCCACAGAATGTGACTAGTAAATACATATTACTACAGCGGTTCAATTGGATTTAAAGCAAAGAGGCTGAGTGGTAATTACTATAAAGATGGTTAAATGCAAAATACTTGTAATGTTGCCTGATTATTTTTGTCTGTTCTGTGTCATTGCAAACAGAAGAAGGAGTGGATAAATGCAGACGGACCTACAATTAAAAAAAAAGTTTTTGGCTGAGCTTAATTCAGTTGTGGAAAACTGTATCTCATATCGGTTTTCTTAATATTTATATTACATATAGCATACCCCCGGTTTAACAGACAAGGCTTAAGCCTAGTCCAAGACTAAAGTGTAAATCTGAGCTGCACTGACTGATCTTAAAATATATCAGTGCCTTTGTTTTGTCTTAAGATGCACACCAATAATGTTTTTTCTAAGGCATGTTAATAAAAATTACTTAAATGTCCTAATTGAACAATGGCCTAATCCTGGTTTAGTCTAAACCCTGTCTGTGAAACCGGGCTGTAATTTCTTACTTATTAAGTATCTTGTTTTCCAGTACTGACATTTTTAAGTCAAGATGCATTTACTTGAGAAGTGAAAGGACTTAAGATATTAAGTTTTGTTTTCTGAAAAATGAATCAAAATTGAGTGAGTTTATGCATTAAAACAATAATAAATAATAATTAGCCAATGCAGTAGAAATACACTAATACTTCAAAGGGGAAAAAACATTATTTTTCTTACTCTATATTTTTCCTTGCAATAACTCAAAACAATCTTTCAGAAAACAAGATTTATTATCTTGGGTCATTTTGCCAAGTAAATGTATCTTGCTTTAGGAATGCTTAGATATTTGCATTGGAAAAAAGTTAAAACACTATTTTGCAGTGTGTGTGTGTGTGTGTACAGCAAATAACAAACCAAATTTCTGTCACAATAAATCAAACAGAATCCCAGCATAAAAACAGTAAACCACCAAGTTCTACCTTTTCTCATCTTGCTAAAAAATACATGAAGTACTTAATAAAATCTTAGTCGACATCATTAATTATGACTTTTGGGTTACATTAGCTCCTTGTAAGTAAATTAAGCAAGCTACAAAAATCATTTTGTTTGAGTGTAACTGTTCTGACATTCATCTCACAGTATCAGGCTTATATTTTCCTCTTTTGTCTTTCTCATCCCCGTCTTTGTGCCAGAGAGTAAAAACTGAACAGGATTATGACAGGAAGCTGTTCAGTGGGATTTAGAGGCTTTTCGTCCTCAGTGGAACTGAGAGTTTTAATTCAGTCCAGACCCATATTAGGCCGCTGGTCAGCTGAATATAGATGCTGAAATAGGTGTTCTCTAGCCAAGGGGGGAAAGAGAGGGGCGGTAGCGCAGCAGCTGATTTTGAATGATGCCTTTGCCGTCTGAGTAATGAACAGGTCAGAAAGGTCAACCCATTACAACTGCAGCTACTTAATTATTAATTACACACTTCTATAAAGCAAAGGACAACTTCACTATGTTGGTTGTGTGTGTGTGTGTGAGAGAGAGATGTGGAACCTCAAACACACACGTGGTACAAATGTCTAAAAAATCTGGGATAGCCTAATAGGATTTGGAACATTTAAAATGACATTATGACATATAGTGAGATATTTAAATTCTATGCTATTTATAGGCCACTAATTACATATGCAAATTAGCAACACTGATCATTTGACTCTTTGTAGAGAAGATTAGATTTATTTGCTTTCACTGAAACACAAGATGCTCTTAGGGTTTGAAAAAATGTGACATTCTGAAATGTGTTAATTTTCTAATTAAACTATTTAAAACTCAAATTGTTATTCTGAGAAATATATATATATATATATATATATATATATATATATATATATATATATATACACACACACACACACTCACAAAATTTCTAAAATATACAATATATTTAATAATAAATAAAAAATTTTCACTAGTGGTCTAATGGACTTTCAGACCCCAATGTAAATGCATGCAAAAGTGTCCACAAAGTTTTCTTGTTTGTTTTTCTATCTCTCTCACATGCATGCACAGAAAATAACAGCAGATGCAAATAGTTTAGAGTAATACCGTGTAGAAATGTTCCATGTTCAACAAGAGCTACATGAGATGAGATGGATTTAACTTAATAATTACACGTGGTGACAGAAAACCACACTTGGCTCACACAGTTACTGTATGCAATTAAAATATTATTCATTACCTTTTAAATACAACACTGGTGCCGAAATCCCATTAAATTTGGGATAATTGAGTGTGTTTAATTATCAGCTGTGGCATGAAGTTAGTTTAGGAGAAAGTCAGTGTGAGAGAGAGAGAGAGAGAGAGAGAAATGCGAGTGAATGGTGACCTAGTTAATGTCAGAAACATTGCATTTTAAAAATGACCTTGCTCTTGAAGCTGGGCTCAGAATAACTCAGAATAACTCTTCTCTTAGACACCCAGGGCATATGAGAGTAATAATGTTCAAATGCTGTATCTTTTTCCTCTCACCTAGCAAAATGATGTGTATTGCAAAAATATTACCGTCTCAGGGCAGGCCACGGACCGTCTTTTCTGTAAGTGATGCACTGCATGAAATGTCGCTGAGTAAAAGCTGTTTTTGGCTTGTAACTGAGAATTATTTGTTATGGAGATGACTTATGATCCATAAACTATGCTTTAAGCCAGTGGTTCTCAACTGGGGGGTCACAACCCAAGAAAGTGGGCCGCAGGTCTGTTCTGACAGGGATAGCAATGAAAAAACAATGCTAAATGCAAATAATTAAAAATATTGTTAACTTCTTATATTTTATTGTAAAACTACAGTATTCAGCACAAATTCATGTTCCCATATCGTTTGTTGTAAAGCTACAATATTTTGGCACAAATTCAGTTCCATATTGATTGATTGATTGTCAAACTCTACAGTATTTTGGCACAAATTCATGTTCCTTTATATTTTGTTGTCAAATTATGCAGTATTCTTGGCACAAATTCATGTTCCTATATCCTTGATTGTCAAACTCTACAATATTTTGGTACAAATTCATGTTCCTTTATAGTTTGTTGTCAAACTCTACAATATTTTGGCACAAATTCATGTTCCTTTATCCTTGATTGTCAAACTCTACAATATTTTGGCACAAATTCGTGTCTCTTTATCTTTTGTTGTAAAATTCTACAGTATTTTTGGCACAAATTCATGTTCCTATATCCTTGATTGTCAAACAATATTCTGACAAAAATTCATGTTCCTTTATATTATGTTGTCAACCTCTACAATATTTTGACACAAATTCATGTTCCTTTATCTTGTGCCGTCAAAACTACGGTATTTTGGCACAAATTAGAAGTCCTATGTCTTTTGTTGTCAAACTTCAGTTATTGGCACAAATTCATGTTCCTTTATCTTTTGTTGTCAAACTACAGTATTTTGGCACAAACTCATGCCATGTGGAAGAAGCCAACCAAATCCAGCAGATGCCAATATGGACAGGTTGCATGACATCCTTGAAAAACATGAACAAAATATACAATTACACAATATAAAAATAAATATGACTTGGATTACATTAAGTACTTGCAAACTGTTTGGCCAATATGGGTCCTAAAGCAAAACCAGTTGAG
The DNA here is from genome assembly GCF_012432095.1 of Onychostoma macrolepis. NCBI lineage: Eukaryota > Metazoa > Chordata > Actinopteri > Cypriniformes > Cyprinidae > Onychostoma > Onychostoma macrolepis. Next base: position 11,985,961 of record NC_081172.1, on the reverse strand, counting down.
AACCACTGTTGCTTTAAATGTTCAATTCACAAAACCAGCTGTTTAACATTTATGTTGAAAAGCCACAAATGAAAGCGTCTACCTGTTTGTCTGCACATTTTATCTTGTCTGAAACTGACTCGTCATAACCCTCCAGTAACATGCTGCGTACTGCCCCCCCGAGCTCCTCTTCTCCTTAGGCCGGCTGTGCGGTTCTGCCTGGCCTGCCCGGTTCAAGCTCAGAGCAGGATGGCTGGGGGCAGTTGAGTCTGGTGTTACTGAGCGAGATGGAGTCGCTCTGCCTGCAACTCCACCGTGCTTCATTAGGAAACAAAATATAAGCTTTCCACTCCATTACCAATGACTTTAGGAGTGAAAGCACATAAGACGGCGACTCACCTCATCAGCAATGCATTGCAATAAACGCGCAGGCTTGAACAGGCTACAGAGATAGAGAGAGAGAGAGAGGAGGGAGAGCGGGGGCAGAAAACAGCATTAGCCTACATATGATGTCTTTACAGTGGAACAGCGAGGAAAAATCATTAATGCAATAAAATGTGCCCAGATTAATCAAACGCATCAAACTCTTATGAAAATATCACAGGGGTAGAAATGTTCTATTACGTCTAATGGTGTCTAATCTAATACAGGCAGTTAAGGGCTTGGGTATTTCTTCATTGTGAAATGCAATTTGGGAAGTTTAAAGGGAGCCAGTGAAGCGTGGGTCTCACACTGCCGACAGGAACATGGGGCATGATGATATATTTTTTTTTCCTCTCTCTCTCTCCCCTTTCCTTCAAACTCATAAAAGCTCACTATTAAAGATCCCTGGATGGAGTGCATTTGAAAAGCTGAAAAAAAAAAAACAGAAAAAGATGAGAGGCAATATGTAATTAGCATGTCATAATCAAAACGACTCATTCGGACACATTATGATCACAGGGAGGAAATTATTGCATCGCTAGTGGCAATCTGTGGGCATGTGTTAACACCATTTCCATAATGAAAATACACAAATGTTAATAGCCCGCGCCTTGATTTGGAAGGGGAATACGGAAAAGAACGTTAATTTCACACTGCACTTTCACTAGCCCTTAGGTTGTTGGAGAATTGCAGGGTTGAAGAAACACATATATAGGCTCAACCCGTTCGCAAATGTTGTTTTTCCGATTTCTCTCATTCGACAACGTTCTTCTCAGGCTGAAAAAAAAAAAAAAAAAACACAGCATCGCTCCCATGCCACTTTTTTCCAGAGAGGCCCCACACAAAAATTCTCATTTTCAATTAAAATCTCATTTAATTTGAAGTTGACATCAAACCATAAATGGGAATTAGCATATTTGGGTGCATGCCAAAGTGTATGTTGTGTATTTTTTACTTTAAAAATTGATTTCAGCTTCATCCATTTAGTTCAGAATGGCAATGATTGATGAGAACGCTGCTTTCTTTCTCAACACAAACAAAAAGTAACAAGTCCTGGCAAGTTCTTTTCTTTTTAAGGATTATACAACTCTTTTCAAATTCACAACAAACAATCATTTGCACGTCCAATGATCATGCTCAAATGGAGTATTAAGGCAACATGAGACAGACAGAAGAAAGAGTGCAAAGGCAATAACACAACGACATGTTTCCTTAGGGTTTAAAGACAGAAAAAAAATGAGATGACTATATCCAATTTGTTTTTACTCATAGAACAGATATGGTTAAATTAATAGCATATTACATTTAAGAAGTCAAGGTTTGTGCATGCTGAAATCACCCTCTCCTCTGCCCTTTACTTTAGGCTGAGTGGCTAAGACAATGCAAGAAAGTGATGTCAACATTTTCAGAACATTTTAGCAACAACAACAATAATAATACACTTGTAAATTGTAAAAAATAAATAAAAATAAAATAAAAATAATTATTTCCACAAAGTAGTACACATCAGAGGCAGAAGACAGATCTGGTGTCTGGTGACATTTCTGTAAAATTGTAAATAAAACCAAAAATACCAAAATACATTTTACAAGAAGATTTCCTATTAAATTATCCTTTGTATGTAAAAAAGAAAACTGAAACTCTCTACAGATTGTTGTCCTGCGATTCACAATCAAACCGACATTCAAACCTTTGACTACCGTAGAATCAAAACGTGCTATTAAGAATGCAGAAAGCAACTTTCAAACGGGCTATAAAGGTGGAAATTCAGAAACTTTTGTTGTATCTTGAGTCGATCAATTGAAGGACAGGCCTGAGACACCCCCCTTGTGGATTTCTTCAAAGCCTTATTTCCTGGACGGGACGCAGTAAATTACTTGCTCATTTTACAGGGTCTCTTTGACAAAGCCACAATGCATTTATTGATTCATTCTCTAAATCAAATAAGGCTTTTTTCCCCCTCTGCGTTAATACCTAGAGACCCCCTACCTGACACAATATCCATTCTGCTGCTGGAAAATGAAGTATCAGTCGACGTGGATAATGAATTCATCCTGCATTGCTAAAATAACTCTAATTGCCAACCACATGCCGGAGCAATTGGAAAATAATATTAATGCGCATTTGCTAGGTGTATTATCCATTTGTCCAAGTCAATAAGAACTGTCATTAAAAGCGGCAATAAAACTCACATTTCGCCTGCTTATTTATCTCACAGGGAATTCAAACTTGCATTTAGCACATTTTGCAGACTGATTACTTATCACATTACAATGCTTTTTCATGTTAAAATTCAAATGGGATGTTTCTGGAATGAATGGTACAGTTTAATTTGCATATTTATTATCTTTATGGGTAAGGTTCCAGAGTAGAGTTTGAAAGTAATCATAAAAGCGCATATTTCCTCTTCATCGCATCATTTCTCATCAGCCATATTGGCCCATTTCAACACTTTGGTTCTAATAAATGATTCTTTGCATTATTTTGTGTGCCGCATGTAAAAACTTATAAATATGTTAAGTTTACCAACTCTACAATGTGTGTCAGGCCAAAGTTGGAAAAAACATTACATTCTCTTGGTTCCCTTTGAAATAATCCAAAAGCAGTCAAAATGGACAAAATCAACCTCAAGGCCCATGAAAGCACAGCTCTAATTGACAGACCTTGGAGTTTCTGAAAAAAAGGGGTGACTACCTGTGATCAACAGCTGCTTTTGATCCCCTAATTCACTTCAGAAGAGAATAAGCGGAGGGTAGAGGGAGGACGTTGGGTGCTGAGCAAGGGCATTTGGCTTTGGTCTCCATGGAGATAAGAGTAAAGGAGAATGTAAGATGAGAGAGGGAGAGAGGAAAGCCCTCTGTGTCTCTCTTCACTCTGCCCCATTGTTATCAGAATGACAGTCCTGTGGGTGAAATGAAATCCAGGCGAGTTAGCTCCGTCAGGACAGAGGTTAGCACTCTGTTCATCTATGTGGGAATTATGGGCCGGCCAGGCGCCCGCGGCACATGGGTTTAGCTGTGACCTCAGACATGGCCTCTCTCAGCAGCGGACAAATTTTTATCACGCCCACTTTCGAAGGACCCTACCCAAAACCCCAGCCTCTGGCACACAGTTAAATGCCAAGACACACACACCCCGGTATCGACAACTGCTGTCTAGTAGTTCTTAATAGTAGTAGTGCCTAGTAGTACTTAATGTAATTGTAACCACAAAAATGAACTGCTCTGTCACTGTGAAATATCAACATATTTTAAAATGAAAATGTTGGTTATAGAGGTCTTTACAAAATAAATTAACTCAGATAAGATGGAAGTGTCCCTGAGAGAAAGTACACTGCATTTGCACTGTAAAAAGGTCTTGCTGAAATGATTCACACATTTTTTAATTAAAATAAAATTTATGCTGAATAAAACTTAGCAGAGGCTTCATTACTAAGTGTAACTATTAACTGAAAAAATGAGGGGCCCTCTATAGCAATAAATATAAATATATAAAATAATAATTTACTTTGATATTATTATATATAACAAATATAGAATTATATAGTGGTTGCCTGAGACAACAATTAATTAAAACAATTATACAAAATATCTGACTGCAGAAATGCGACTGACCAATAAGAATAAACCACTGCATAGAGTCATCTGATAGGAAGAACAGGATAGTTGTCGCATGGGGATGTTGACACAAGAACTATATCTCAGTTCAGTAACACAAATACATTTAATTTAAAATTAATTAAGATTTTATCCAGCAAATGAGCATTAAATTGATAATTTCAGGCATTTAAAATGTTACAACATATTTCTGTTTGAAATAAATGCTGTTCAATTTAACTTACTATAAAGAATCCTGGAAAAAATATGACAGTTTCCACAAAAATATTAAGCAGCACAACTGTTTTTTAACATCGATAATAAGAAAACTTATTTGAGAATGAAATCAAAATATTAGAATGATTTCTAAAACATTATGCGATTCTGAAGACCGGAGTAACGGCTGATGTACATTTAGCTTGCCATTACAGGATTCATGAATAAATTACATATTTTAATATATATAAAAATAGAAAACGGTTATTTTAAATTGTTATAATATTTCACAAGATTACAGCTTTTACTGTATTTTTGATCAAATAAATGCAGCCTTGGTGAGCATGAGAGACTTGTAGTGCTCTGTAAAGCACTGTAGTGTGTGTACAATCATGTATACATATATATACACACACACACATGTATATAAAATATACATAATTTTAGCACTCCAGCTACAGACAAGAGGTAAACTTCCTGTTCTCAACTCATCCAGATGATTTACATACAACATATGTAAAGGTGTCACTCTTTCTAAACACATCTTCATATTTGTACATCATATGCAACATCAAAACAATATTGGTATATGCAGATAGCACAAGCATAACGCTCTCAAAGTTGTATCATACTATGACAAATACTTTCAAACATAAAGAAAAAAATGAGGGAGAAGAGGAAAAGCAAAGAGAGAGAGCGAAAGAAACAATCAATCAGAAGGCAATTCGCTGGCGGCTGCATATGCATCAGATCATGTCTCATGTCTTCAAGGATTTTCAGAGCGAATCGTAAAACAAAACTCCATTACCTCCTGCCAGAGCATGCAAATGAATCACACCATGGGGTGAGAGGGAATTAAAGAGCCTTCTCTAATCAATGACAAGCCAGGATGAAACCCTCCCATCCATTCCTCTACTCTCCAGTAACAAAGAAAAGCTTCCCACATCTTCCCTATGTATCCGTCCCTCTGCCACAGGGCACACAAACACACTCTGAGCCTGCGCGATGCTAGTGTCACCTGCCAAACGGAGTGGACACCCCTAACAGGGACAACATAGCTCAACATAGCCCCTCTCCTGACCCCTGACCCCCTCTGAAACACGCGCTCGGAATCTGCCGTACTCAGTTTGTGGCACGTGTGAGTATGTTTGCGCACAGGGGAGGCCGGTCGGTTCGCACACAGATGCACAGGGCTGCGTAAATGACAGGCTGGGCCCGAGGATGTCTGTTGGCGTTTCCCGCTCCAGCCCGCCTCTCTTCTCTTTTCCGGTCCTCTCCACCCGCTTCCCACTGCCAGCCTGCTACAGCCTGCAGGTGAGGAGTCTGTGGCGCCATATGGAGCGAGGAAAATTAACAACGAGGAGAAAATCTCCACAGCAGCGGGAGGCCTCCATACCCTCTCTCACGCTTTGGCTCTCTGCTCTACCTCCAAACAAAATTCAAAGATGTAGAGAGAGAGAGAGAGAGAGATAGAGAGAGAGAGAGGAGGGGGGTGATAAAATTAATGGGGTTCAACACTTTAACACAACACCGGCGGCAATATTTGCACAGAACGGAAAAAAAAAAAAAAAAACGAGAGAGAGATTTCTTCTTACAGTTCGGTCATATTGTGGTATTATAAATCAGACCCTGGCTTAAGTATTTTACGCCCCTGTTTTATAAATGTACATTAACCCCATTTGCCCCCCTCTACCTCCGGTAGATAGTCCTGAACGCAGGCAGATCATGCTGGGGGAGATTCCATTGTCCCTGGTGTGTCCTCATGTTTGATACCATCATGGAGGAAAAGTCCCCCATGGAGCCTCTCCCGGTCTGGGTCATTGATTACAAAGAGCCTCCTGGTTTTGTCTGACAGATGTGAATCTGTGCTATTTAATTTGGAGCGTTCCCCTCAAAGGGAGACCATTAGCCCATCCAATAGGAGCACAAATAGGATTCCATTAACAACTAGTGTTTCCGTAGAGCCAAGAAATGGGGAAAAAGCTGCACTTTATGCTCCCGGATAGAGGAGGAGGCCATTTGCGTGGGGCGACCTGCATAAAGTGCGTAAACAATGTAAAGCATGATCTGCGTAAAGCGCGACTGACAATCGGCCTCTCCTCTCGGGGGTACGGCTGCCACGTGTTGGTGGTGAGAGTGTCCTTGTTTGGCACCGGAGGAAGGTGGGGTTGCTAGTTAAAATGTTAATAAGTGTGATACAATTTTAATTTAACAGCCTTCTGCATTTCTAATTAGATCAGTGTCTGTGACTAAATGAGAAATAGAGAGAATCTGTGGCTTCTTACACTCAGGCTACAGTTTGTTATGCTTCTGTTTGTTGTTTACATTTTTAGTACATAATAAAGTTCAAACTCAAGTAAGAGCTGTAATGTAAGGCAGGTGTTTTCAAACTTTTTAATACCAAAAACCCATAAACACGATGATCCCCTTGTGAGGGACCCATGTTGCTTCCAAAATTAAATGATTGACTTATTTGTAATACTTCAGCCACATTAAATGATTACTTGAAACATACTTTTTTATGTGAAAAACTTAAAAACTATGTGAACTGGAATGTTTTAATGCACATATTTAGAAAACATAAAAAAAGAAAAAAAAAGAATAAATACTTAAATATAATGATTAATTATTTTAATTAATAAATATTAATTAATAATCATTAAATATGTATACATTACATTTATCTATTAAATATATTAAAATAAAATAAATATATATTAAACATATTTGAAGTTTTTGAAAACCCTGATAATATATAAATCATATAGCAAGCAAGAGCAGGCTCTTAGATTTCACAGCACAATAAAAGGCATTAAAAGCACAATAAAATAATATACTTTAACATTTAAGTTAGCTCTATCCACAATTAAACTGTGAGCGGTGAGTGAACTGGGTGATAAAAAGATGTGGACAGCAAACAGAGGCACTTTACTACATGTTTCTGGATAAGCTTCTCTGTGTGTAGCCTTGCAATAAAAGTGTGCATAAATTACTTTATGTAATCATACAATGTAGATTAGCATGATAATGGCAGTGTTAATAGATGCTGGGAAGCAGGGAGTGACAGCACTCCGAAACGAGACATGCCGGGGGCAGAGCGCCACATACACACACGCACACGCACACGCACACGCATGCAGACACACCGCAACTGGGAATAGCCAGTCGCACAGGCCTCAACGCCATCACTATGACTATGACTGACAGTGTGGAGCCACTTCATCTGTTTTCCCTGAGGCGGACACAGTGCTTTCACTCTTCCACAGGCTATGGGCCGCAGGGGAGAAGATGTTAATGTGGGCGAGTCAACAATTACCACTTATACATTTATGATGGGAGGTGTTCTGTAGCAACAGTGTGATTTGCCACTGATTTTTCAAGACCTCATCCTGGTTATATTTGCATGCTTAACGGTGCAAGATGATTTCAGGATTATGATAAACCAAGGTACACTTTCTCTGCTCTTTGAAAGATTTAAAGGAATAATTCACCTGAAAATGTACTCATCAAAGATGTAGATGAGTTTGTTTCCTCATTGGAAAAGATTTTGAGAAATTTAGAGTCACACCAGTGGATCCTCTGTAGTGAATGGGTGCCGTCAGAATGAAAGAGTTCAAACAGCTGATAAAAGCATCACAACAATCCACAAATAATCCACATGACTCCAGTCCATTAATTAATGTCTTGTGAAGTGAAAAGCTGCATGTTGGTAAGAAACAAATCCATCATTAAGGTGTTTTATCTTTAAACTGTTGCTTCAGGCCAAAATATCAAATATCAAGCTTCCTTCAGTGAAGTCCATCCCCTGTTGCCCTGTAACTTCAAAATCCACAAACATATTTGTTTAGAGCTATTCTGGCCTGTTTCATGTGTAAATGGTGCATGATCTATGCATATTTCTCTCCTTATTGAGACAAGACAACTTTTTCACTGGAGCAATATTATGTTTCTATCAGCTGTTTGGACTTTCATTCTGATGGGACTCATTGGTGAGCAAGTAATGCTTGTAAACATTGACAAAGTTGGCAAGTGAATGATGCCTAGTGTTTTAAAATCTGTTCAGATTTTAAATTCCATGTATTCCAGCGTTTACTCAGCTCTGATGATTTTGTGAGGTCACATGTCAGTTTCCCGGTCTGGGAGGTGTGATGTGTTGTTGACCGTTCTTAATTTGGTGTCAGGCTACCTGCTGCTGACCAGGCTGGCTCACAGGCATGAAGAAGGGCAGCTGGTTTAATCTCCTAATA